>NC_092693.1:37861429-38153929 GCF_964275005.1 Diadema setosum | reverse complement strand
AAGTTGAACTTACTTCCAATTGACCCTCCGATCATGGTGGCAAGTGCCACGGCCACAAGGTACACACGAATGAGCATTCTGAACGCGAGCCCCACGCAAGTGTTGAATCTGAACAAAAAGACCCAGGGGTGAACAACATCATACATCGGACATTCCCTCCACTATAACTAATTTATTTTTAAACTGGCAGACGGACCTTACAGGTCTCACGCCGACAACTTCCAAGGACGCCCTTGCATCTCTTTTAAGTATGAAAATCACACAACATTCATAAGATCTATATACACACACACACACACACACACACACACATATATATATATATATATATATATATATATATATATATATATATATATATATATACAGGTGTTTTTTTTTCCAGAAAACTTGATCTTTTTTTTTTCTTCAACCAAAACGAAAATAAAACAAAATAATTCTGTTAGATACAAACCCATTGGAAAGTTTTAAGAATACGACAGTTTAAACTAAAATAGTGCTATGGGAGCAATTTTGTAGGGTACTGGGACAAAAATTTGCCAAGTTCTGCTGAATTTCCACCTTGCTTGTTCACCATTTCAAGTATAGGGTATGCCTACAGCTGTAAAATGTTATTTGTTTAGTAAATCGCGAGTAAATTCTATTAGAAGCACAAAAAGTGTCATCTATGAAAAAAAAAAAAAAAAACATTTCTCACCTTTCTTGGTCGAGGAAGCTATCACCTCCGCTTATACTTCATTCAACAGCTACCGTCGAAGTGAAGTGGCAGCATTAATTATCCGAAGCTTTTCAAGTGATGTGCCAAACACAATACCTCTGATTTGTGATTGGCTGGAATTGCGCCCTCAGACTATCACCTTGAAAAGTGTAGACAGCGGTATAGGGTGGCAGTCCTGAAAAAGTTGATATGATAGCCGCTCTTGCTAGAATGACAACTTCCCATAGCAACGGCCAATCAGGAAGCTGGATTTTTGTTGTTACCATGACAATTGCCATTCCTGCAAAGAGTTGCTCTCATAATTATCAACTTTTTGTATGAAATGGGGCCCTGATGTGCGTAAGGAAATTCATTTGCCCAAAAGAGACTGCATACTAGTTCTCACAATAGAATATAATCTTTTTAATTAGCCGACACAGCCTCCGACCACAAATTGTTATTTTTTTTTTATTTTTTGATTTGTTGCTGATTTTTTTGTTTTTGTAACAAAAGCAGGTACTATCATCGTGTTCGAAGTTCCGATGAGGAGGTAATATGATTATTCGATAACTGTCAAGATGTGTTTTAAACACAGCTTGCTGAACTAGGGGTATATCACATATCACCTTTCAAGTGGCAGGTCAAGCGGTTTGTCTACAACGTCTCGCTCCTTTAAAGGCATTATTTACAATTTGCAGATGAAACAAAACCAGCTTTAGTGCTTCGAAATACATGTTGTAGTTCTAAAATGTGAGTTAGGGATAGAAATAACCTATGTAAAAATTGTAGTGGCCTAATCATTATAGTATTGTTACATATACAAAATGTGAACAATATTTATAATAAAATTGTTTCTAGACTAAACCGTCTACATGGTTTAGTGAGAAAAATAGTGATATCTCCTTATACTGTAGGCTTTATTGCAATATTTGTTACGGTAGGATGTTTTGTGATACAACTGACCTATATACGTACGCATCAAATGTAATAACTCAAATATTTTTGAATCAGTGCTCGCCATGGTAAACAATACCTTTAATAGTCTCTGGACAAGGTAAACACTCTTGATCCAGACAATCGGTAGCTTGGCTGTTTCCGCACGATAGAAAGGTGTATTACAATTGAAAATTGATAGGATTTAATTTGAGATAACTTCTTGGTTCCTGCATCATCATCAAGCACACACAGATCAGAAGCATAAAAATCATAATTTGGTTGTGGGTGATGCAATTCTTTTGTGTAAAGTAACAATGAAAGAAAATCTGAAGCGATACATGAAACACACAGGAGGACTTTAGTCAAGAGTTTAAAGTGCTCGCTGCCCTTGTGTCACAGAAGAATGTTTGATACAGTGCACTCCAGTTATAACAAACACGGTTATAACGAAATTCCGGGTTACAATGAAATATAAATTCAGGCCGCAACATTATTGGCTTTGTGTATTTTTTATTATTCGTTCGGATAAACGAAATTTTGATATAACGAAAGAAAACTGCCCGTCCCGAGGACTTCGTTATAACGGAAGTCCACTGTATAAATATCAAACAGAAGGGACGCAACCTTTGCACCAAATATACTGTGCCAGCGAATCCCCGAACATTGTATGGTAAAGTACAGTTTTATCACCAGACTGTAGAGCGTCATAATGGTGGAACCTCGATCTATTTCAAGGCCCTGAGAACCATGAAAACAACATTGTAACATCCAGGTTCGTGTTATATTGTGCTATAAACCAGGCAAAGAAATGTACAACTGAAACGGGCAGAATGAATTTGCTATAACAGGGATTCGTTATATCCGGGAATTTCTCGGTGGCTGACGTAATGCAGGTGACATGAGACAAGAAGGGGCCCAATTTTGTCAAAGAATGTACACTGAAATTGCAAGTTCAGTCACATCAAACAAAGTAATTGTAAAGCAGATCTAGAGAAGAATCTGTAAAGGCCTTCTTGGATTCACATTTACTCGTTATTTTCTAGTTATTCCCCATTCGGAAACTCCAAATTAAAGTGTGCTAGTCACGGTTTACTACATTTCTGCAATACCCATGTCAAACATGATCTCTAGGGATTAATTAGACAACTGTTGTTGTTGTTGGTTTTTTTTTCTCAGCTTGTCCGACTGAAAAACGGGGTTTTGATATTATTACATTGTATATTAACATTTTGTAGTCAAGAGCAGCAACTCCTCATGTAATGCGTAATTCAATTAGACTGTAACAGAACGTACAGAGCATCAAAAACATATTATGTAACCTTTTGACACTCGCACTTCCCCTCTTCATGCACACACGCACACTCACACAAACGCACACACACACACGGCCATTTACACTAACACACAACATGTATACAAAACGATTTGAGCAAATTTGAGCAAGTTTAATTGCATGATTGCATGTTACTTTCTTGAATAACATCAAAACACTGCAAGGATGTTTACATATTAAGAACAGTGTTCTCAGGACACAGCAGACTGTCCCACATTATCATCACCCAGACAAAAAAAAAAACAAAAACAAAAACAAGAATAAAACAAAACAAACACAAACAAACAATGAACACAAGGACCAAGTTTAGTTTTAGTGTTGGGAAAAGAAAGAACAAAAGTCATAATTTCATCAAACCCCTTTCCAAAACAACCAAACAGAAAACACACAAACATATGTACTTTTCAGTACATTTTGCAAAGTTATTACTGAGGCATTTAATTCTTGTAAATTTTGCATTGTCAGTTGAAAACAAAAATAGATTATTGCGGGGTTCCCTCAATACCTTAGTAAATAAACTGCATGTTATCTTTTCTTCTTGTTCTGGAAACCAGGGGGGAAAAATATGGTTAAAATGTTTCCTTTGGGGGTCTCCTCATTTATGACCACTCAGTTTAAAAATCAATAATGAAGGCAACATTTTGAACATGAGCAAAGTTGAAGGATGAAACTCTTATGACCTTCTATAGGCTGGCGTGTGGAGTGGAAAGAAATGACATTATGCCATCATCATTCTAATAATGTTCACAGATATGACGTCACTCCACCGTGGTTACATGACTGATGAGAAAAGATAACACACATTAACCCATCCTGCAGGCCAGTAATGAATGAAGAATGACAGTATTACAGTGCCTTGTTCCACCACACAAAATCTTAGTAATACTTAGTAATAATACAGTAATAAAGCATCCCTCTGGTTGCTCACAAGAGCTACACATACTTTTACACTGAGATTTGCATCGTAGTATCGATTGGTACATGCACATCAAATTCCCCCAAAGGCGATCATTATTCAGATCTTTTTTGTCCATTTGTACAACTTTTACGAACTGATTTATGTAAACTTTTACACAATCTACCTGACCGAGTTGGAGTGCACAAGAACAGAGGCTTGCACAAGACCGTCAACACCCATCCCAGCAGGGATTTTGAATGGAATCTAACTAAGGCCAACATAAACTGTCATAAAATATCCTAAACTGAACATGAACAAATGAAACTGTGCTGATCACTACTAATAGCTTCTGAAGCCAACAGCAGAAAAAGCTACCATTTATACCAATCCTTTGGCTTGATGAGCACAGCCCCATGAAAACAAGTGATCTTTTGTCATCTTTGTTGGTGTTTCAATGATGAGCCCATTCTTTATCTATTAACTTTTCTAATATGCAGGATGCCACTGTCACAAATATTCACTCCAATGAACAAATACTTTCCATCCATCTCAACTAACCCAAAACTGGACAATGTGCAAATTAGACAGAAACAGATGGCAGTCCATCATTTTGCCATACATGTGTAAGTCAACACATCATCAAGATTTCCACCCTGTTCAACTGAATGAAATATGGACAGGAAAGAGAAATGCCTTAATCAAGAATCAATGACGATGAACGAATGGTTAGAAAGTCACAAACTATTGAATATATCCACATAAAAAGTACAGATGCAATGGGTACATTGAAATAACTATTCTGGGTCACATGACTTGGCCATATTCTGGGTCATATGACTTGGCTATATTCTGGGTCACATGACCTGGTCATAACCTACATTAAACTTCTTGGTTGCTTTATGCAAAGCAACACTTCAACTACAAATTAATAAAAAGAAATCAACAGCCTCTGTCTTGGTACATATTGAATTTGTAACATGTCTCTAACACATAAATCTTATTGATTCTCATTTTGTTTGTTATTTTTATTGTTTTTGTTTTGCACCTAGCAAAAAAAAAAAAAAGCAACATTGAGTGGATAATAACTGCACTTTTGAGGACTATGCGAGTGCTGACAGAGCCATGTGACCAATTTGTGGACTCTCTGAAAGTGTAATTTTACACTCCTGTTCAAGTTGGCAAAATCACATAAAACAGAATGGTAATGAAAAATCCTGCATTGGGCAAAATGTTGCTTAATTTCACAAGTCTCCCCAATACATTAATATGAGGATGATTCACAAGGCAAAACCAGAGAAAGAATTAATGGCAAGCACTGATACCACCTCATCAGAAGCCTCCCACTGGTTTGTACAACAAAACAATGAAAAAAAAAAAATCATGTTTTTGGTTGATAACAAATAGCAACTAAATAAGTACAACTTTTTCCAAGACATACTAAAGTCATAATTGGGATAAAACTAGACTACTGGGACATAACAAGAATACCATAATTGTTTTTTTTTTTTCTATCATTGGTTTCTTGTAAAAAAAAAGGTAAAGGGGGAAATCCAGTTCCGATTTGTGTAGAAATTATGGGATGACATTACCCCATTCAGTGCTTGTACAAGGTTGCTGCTGGTATCACTGTTTTTGTGATTGACAGGAAATTGAAAATGCAATAAATTTCTTGTTTTATGTCCGATTTTTTTAATGAAACTTCTATCATTGTCACAGAGGTTCTCTCTTTTTTGTTAGTTTCAGAAGTTTCTGTGAAAAAAAAAAAAAAAAAAAAAAAAAAATTGTATGCTCGCTCTTTGTCATTACGTAAGCAGTAGGTGATGTGGGTCCCAAATCCCAGGCTAGGTTTTTCTTCATCACATGGTGTTCATAATAATACAGATCAAGCATACAATCTTGTTCATGGAGAGTTACAGCATATAAGAAAACTTACTGTAACTACATTCTCTCCTCAAAACATTTACCCTTTATTCTTTCATTCTACATGTATTCATCTGCATTCCAGTTAAAACAACATGGTGAGAAATTGCAGTGACACTGTATACGATGGTTTACCAGAACTTTAATGGTCAAAAATCTTCCTAATTTTTGTTTTCTACATCATGTTCAGCATTTTCATTGTAACACCTTCCACCAAAAAAAGGTAATAACAGCAAACACCAACAATATTACTTCAGATTATCAAGTCCTCGTGGCATTTAGTAAGATGGAGTCCATGTATAATGAATCTTATACCGTACAAGCTATGAAGTACTTAATTCAGTAGAAGTAAGTTTAATTTGTCGAATTACTTCACATTATGAACATACAAGTGTTCATGTAGGCAGGGTGTGGGATTTATTAAAGATACTTACAACCCCAGCTGCATTTATAAAGTCAATAAGTCGCAAAAATTAAATTCTGCCTGAATTAACATGTAATCTCAGACAAAATGGAGCTTGGATCAACTGCATTGTGAAAATTGCAACGTAATCTGTAATCCCAACCAACAGGATTTACAAGAATGCAGAATTGACCGATAAACACACACAAAACAAAAAAATAAATGAAAAATAATAAACCACTATGAATTCCACAGTAAAACTTTGTCCAACGAAACATATCATAGTTAACCTCTAATCTATCCTGTCCCAAAAGTTATGAATTGTGACACATTTTAACACAGTCTGTTTATATCCTAGCAAAGTTGCCATAACAACAACAATAAGAACAAAATTAGTGCATTGTCTTTTTCTTGCATTGAAGGCTTTTTTGGGCAAAAATAATTATCATCTCCTTTCATGCTGATTTACAACATTTAGCTCAGCACTGAAAGTATGTCCATGACTCTGGATATATCACATTTCTCTGACATAGAAATTTTTACAAATCATGATAGACAAATGAAAATATATAAATTCCATCTCAAATTCAAAATGTCATTCAGCTTTGTTTTACATGGTAATATACATCAAATTTACATTTAGTGTGTGTCTGTCACACACTATGAAAATAAAAAAGAAAAGAATTAGTTCTTTTCAAAACTTCCTTCAAATTTTCCTGCTGGAAGAAAATCATTCATTGGCCAAAATGGCTGCAACTCAATGTCACACAATTCGCCTCAAAGTTCATCACATCTTAACGAGAAATGAAGGAAATTGTAAGGAAAAATGCAAGAAAAACAATGAATAGCAACAAGGATGAATGATCCGTGCCAGAGAAAAATAATTCTTAACAAAAATAGTGATCTATGCAACTCCTCAGAGCTTGAAACAGGAGAAGACGTCACTTGTACAAGTTTTATTTCAAATCATACCATCTTTTCTACACCAAAGCTGGTTTATTCAGAGCACGGTGGATGATAGTTTGCTGATGTGACTGCCCACAACCTACACTCCAGTGCTTGGGCTGTTGTGGAGGACATCCTATGCAGGCTCTTCTGATTACAATTCTTCCTTTCTCCCCAAGCAGTCTCATTCAGTCAAGTTTCAACATTTCCGTTCTGGTTTTTGAGCAATTTCCATGAAATCCCTGTCTCTCTCTTTCCAGTGATCTCAATCAGTCCATCGACCAATCACACAAAAATCTGCGGAAGAATTCACATCTTCACTGATGGCACTTCGACGCTTTCCGAGGTGCGGAAATTCATCAAGGTTCAGTTTTTCCTCTCTTGTAGCGGGCATGTCTCTCAACACAGAGCTCACGATGGCAGCTCCCAGAATGCCGAGCTCACGATAGTTCCCATGATGCCACACGCTCAGAGCGGAGCCTGCTGCTGCTGCAGCCTACGGAGGGCAGCCTCCAACGTGGCCGCCCTCAGACGCCGCCTCTGCTCTTCCGTCTGACCCGCCGCTGCTCCGTAGGCCAGCGGGGCGTGGGCGGCGGAGAAGGAAGGCTCTGCCTCGGTAGGGGCGGGGTCTTGAGCAGGCAGCAAGGTAGACTGGTGACTGGCTGCTGGCAACGACGATGACGCGGATGACGATGACGCTGATGCTGATGCTGATGAAGATAACAGCTGCTGTTGGCTCTCTGCCATCTCTCGCTGCTCTCTCTCTTGAAATTTTCTGTAAGAAAAGGTTAACCATACAGTGTGGTGTAACGAGTAGTTCTCTACTGCATTTATCCTGTACTTCCATCATCTTTTGCCACACATCAAGGCTACTAATCTCTGCAGACCGAACAATATACTGATGCAGAGCAAGTAATTCAGGAAATGGCATGTATTATGCCAAAACTTACAAAAGAACAATGACATAGTTTTCAATTTTGAACCACATTTTCTTGATATTTTTCTAAGGCAAGCCCTTGCCTGAGAGAATCATTTACAGTAACATCACCATATAACAAATCTACTTTCTGCCTAGGAGAAATTGTGCATGGAATTACAAAAACACACACACACTCACATCTATTCATCTTGCTATCTATCTATCTATCTATTTACCTATCTATCCATCTATCTATCTATTTATCTATCTCTCTATCTATACCATCTATCTAATCTATCTATACCATCTATCTATCCATCTGTCCATCTATCTCTATCTATCTATCTATCTGTGTGTCTGTTTATCTATCTATCTATATATCTATCCATCTATCAATCTATTTATCTATCTCTCTATCTATACCATCTTTCTACCCATCTATCTAATCTATACCATCTATCCATCTGTCCATCTACCTCTATCTATCTATCTATACCATCTATCTATCCATCTGTCCATCTATCTGTCTGTGTGTCTGTCTGTCTGTCTATCTGTCTATCTATCTATCAATCTGTCTATCTGTCTGTTTATCTATCTATCTATCCATTTATCTATCTATCTCCAAATCATTCATCCTACCTTCTGGCTAACTGCAGCATCTTCTCCTTCCTCTGCTTCAGCATGCTTTCTCTCTCTGAGGAGGATTTTGAAAACCTGCTGGAGTAGCTAGGGAATCCCGAACTGGTTCCTGCCTGCTCGGGTGTGGGCTGGTCACTGGCTTGCTCCGTCCCTGTCTCACCATCACTGCTGGACAACCTGGGCAGTTCGGGGAGGGAATCACATGGATGAAGAGGTGAACATTAAAGGACAAATTCACCTTCATATACATGTGGAGTAAGTGAATGCAGCAATAAAATAGAACACATCAGCGAATATTTGAGGAAAACCAGACAATCCGTTCAAAAGTTATGAATTTTTGAAGTTTCAGAGCCGCCACAGCTGAATGAGAAGACTACTACAAATTGTGCTGTCACACATGTAGAACAATATAAGGAATATAGAAGGAAAATTGAACATATTTTCACTTTTCTCACATACTAAAAGAGCACATGACTTGCCTCTTTCAGAAGGCAGGGGGAATACTATCACCTTTACCATACATCAGCAACAAGTTGAGGGAATGTATACTAAAAAGCACACACTTTTGTGGAATTCTCTTTATATTTTCTTTACATTTATATTCTGTTTATATTTTCTTTATATCGTTCTAAGCATGTGACATCACAAACTGTAGTAGTCTTCTCGTCCAGCAATGGCGACACAGAAACATCAAAACTTCATAACTTTTGAATGGGTTGTCTGATTTTCCTCAAACTCTCACTGATGTGTTTTACTAATATTACTGCATTCACTCAATCCACATGTAATGTGAAGGTGAAGTTGTCATTTAACCTTTAGTACCCTCCATTCAATGACCAGCACAGTCCCCTTTACATATAGTGTCAGGATAAAGGTATGACAACATTTTCCCAACTCATTGTTGTACCCAAATTATCTATTTGTTGTTAGTAAGGATGGCATGGAGTTGCTCATTGGCATACTGCATAGTCCAAGACATGGCTATGCATGTTACTTAAGCAGGTGATTCACTGGATTGGATAGACCATAGTTTGATTGTACTGGCGTATAGGCTACACTCCATGTTTATTGCTTTATTTCTGTGAAAATTAGTGCAGCCTCATTACTGGTGAATGTGGTACTCGAAACGGCCATATAAGACAATCACCATTCATCTGTCATCTGAATACATTGTCATTTATATATTAGTTCTGCTTTATCTTTTCCTGTCCAATACAATTCCAATGTCTCGTGAAAGATTGCTACAGCTATGTCATTTCATTTCATTAATTCATTTCGGGGTCATTTTCAACAAAAATATAAATGTACAGAACATACCATGCCTCCCCCCAAAAAAACAAAACAAAAACAAAACAAACCTATAAACAATACACATATTTTACACATATCAAAATATAATACAATCCCAGAATATTATATGATGTGAAGCCAAGCTGCATCATATCAACTAAACAATGTTGAAAATGAAGGGGAAGCTTTAAAGCACAGCTTGTTAATAGGCATTCTGTCAGAGCAATTATTAATAAGGTACAAAAAATTGCTATACAAACGAGGGGCTAAGATCAGGGGACCATGAACTCACCCAATATTTGGCCTACTCCAGTTGGCTGCGTTGTCCTCCGAGCCATCCATACCATCGGTCATTGCCACTCCAGACCCTTCCCCTACCTCCCCCTCCCCTGGCTGCCTGGTCTGTCTGTATAGCATCCCACCCTCATCATCCTGGGTGGGGTTCTGGGTGGGCTGGAAGGGGGGAAAGGTATCTCCCTGTGTGCCTCCAGGATTAGCCCCGCTCCCAGCATCATTTCCCAGTCCAATCGTCGCCTGGTGGTTACATAACAATGAGGAGAATTTGAAAGCACTGACATATGAGCATCATATTCTTGCATCATTGTGAAATCCACCTAATCAAATGCTATTACATGGTTTGATCTTTGAAATGAGTCAATGAAAGAAATCTTAGTCATAAAAGGATGATTCTGTGTTTGTAGATCTAAATATTCTTGCAATACTTATGATGTGAAGGCCATAACATAGACTGCAAAAACAAAGAAATTGTGACACTTATATCACAGGTCATATGAATGGAATATTCTGGCCTTTAGCATTCGCTTTGATGTATACTCATACTTGGGGAGAGTGAGAAACTGCTCTAGAAACGTATCAAAAAGTAATTCAAAAGGTCCATGACATCATACAATCTGTTTACCACATGCTGTGTTTGTTTTCCTGGTATATTACATTGGTAGTATTGCATCATTCCTTTAATTGCATATTACACTTGGTTTGTCACACTAGTCAGTGTTATAAGCCAACAAACTCAATCCCACCACAATCCTTTCGACTCCACTCATCAAGGTCATGAAGATCATACTCTGAATTACTAGTACATGACTTGTAATATGCAAGGAACCGGCTGGGCAAGAAACGGTGATTTATGCATTTACGAACTCAATATGGATCCAAAGCCATTGAAGTGAATATTGGGGTTATAGAATTGAAGGCACTTCAATACTCAGCTTGGGATGCCACTAAAGGAATACTGTAAAAGTGGAAATTTTCGCGGTGTTGAAATTTTCGCGTATTTCATGCAACCAGAAACTAGCACGAAACTAAAGCACGCGAATAGTTTTGCTTGCCATATGTTCCAGTAGTTGATGTCTTAATTCTGCGGAATTAAAAACACGCGAAACTCTTCGTACACGGCCGAGCGCAAAAAATTGGTCGCAGGAAAATATCCACTTTTTCAGTATGACAAAGACAAATGGCCATTACTAACATTCTGAAGAGCAGACTGATTAAAGGGGGAAGTTATATGTTGTAGGTTTTCAAGGGACAGTGCAAGATGTCATCTATACACCATTTGGTAGTTTTACTCTACACATGAGCAGAAAAGGGTAACAGGCATGTTGATTTTTTAAGTTCAATGAGATAAGCAACTGTGATGTCATGTTTACTCATATTAACTCTTATAAACACATCTATCGGACAGTAATAGTTCATTAAAGCCTAGTATTTGGTAATTATGATAGAAAAAGTTTGTTAATGCATTCAATACAAAACAATGAAATGGCTGCCTCGCCAAGTGTTAACTGACGAGCCTTCTTGGTTATTGATCAATGCAGGTTCATTTTTTTAACATAAATTCCACAAATTGTCATGTTGGGAAAACTCATGCATTGTGTCCCTTTGAAAACAAGTTAAGTGTCTTACCAAATGAGAGAAAAGGACGGTCATTTTCTGGAATGTGCACATGAGCTAATAACGAAAATGGCTTCTTCAGGCACTCACCACTCTCCCATCCAAGATGTTGTCAACGGTCAACTCAATGGAACGAGTGATGCGCAGGTCTGCCAGGATGGAGTTGTAGGGTACGTTGGGAAACATCTGGGCCACTTGCCTCGCCTTCAATTTTTTTTTCCACAAAACAAAGAAACAATCAGACACGTCTGGGTCACAAAATCTATATCAGCTTCTCTTGTAAGATAATAAAGTATTGAATTCAATCAGACAATAGAAATTTGATTTAATTTGCTCTGTATTTCATTTTGATTTCTTTGTCATGTTCAATGGCACAAGATGAAGATTGTTATGTTACAAATAAAAAAAAAAAAAAATTGCCAAACTACACACAAACACACATGCAAATGCAGAGTAAGTGAATTTCTGGACAAGTGTACAATGTTACTCACGAATCTCAATTAAATTTCTCATTAGTAGCAGATTATAACATAAAGATACAAAAGAAGCCTCTCACAAATTCAAACTGAGCATCATCCAAAGACAGTTGGACAGAATAACATGAAATTAAAAAACAGGTAAATAAAAAAATCAAACAAACAGATGAATCCTAGGTTTACAACATAGAATGACTGGTGTGTTGGTGTGCATTTGACGAACATTTTTTTTTATTTTAGATAAAAATCATATAAACTGGGTAAGTACACCATAGGCTGACAAACAAGAGTAACCAAGTAATGATGCCATAGTCTTTTGTTATAGCTTGGTTTGGAAAAAGGTGTGAGCATGTTGAGCAACACTACTGTTAAGAATATGATATTTGAACCATGAATGGTTTTAACATCACACTTTGGTACTCTATGAGTGTCAACAAAGTAATCTACACCTCACTAAGATGATGACGAGTGCTGAAGGTGAGGTGTCTTACCATGTTGTCCAGCTGTGAGGTGTGAGCGGTCTGGTTGCCCATCATGTGGGCATGGGTCACTTCCACTGAGAAGCTGGGAAGCCAACTGAAGATGCGGGATCCTGGAGATGAGAAAAGATTTCATATCAAATCTGGATCCTGTGTCATCTGCTGGATGGGTGATAACAATTAATAGCGTCCGAAAATGCATATATCTTTGACAGACTTTTGTTTTGACTTTTCTGTTTTTGTTTTTCCTACACTGCCACAGGTATTGCGAAAATATTAGGGAGACAGCATGCATATATATTATCATCAGTTCAGTAGATATGTTTTGTACATTCATACAAAAAATGTCTCTTAGTTATGGGTATATGATAAATTTCTATGGCAAGAATTACTTGTGACAAATTCAGTGAAATCAAAATGCCTTTACTTGTCACACATCAGGCGTCAGATGTCAGTCTTCAAATTGAAACATTTGGAGCAGTTATTTCATCATATCAATTCATGGTGTTAAAATCAATTTTGATTAGAATCAATTTCGCTGTGTGCACAAGAAGTACATGAGCACTGCATTATCCTTTCACAGGCCATCATCATGTATATCCCTACAGACACTGACAAGTTACCACTCAGAAGACAGGGGAATGACACCAACTCTTCAGGATTTCTTCTTAAACAACTCCTTAAATGACAAGTAATGATACTTAAAAAGGTAGTATATCCCTTATGCAAGCGTCAAAAAATTTTGCATGGTCGAAGAATAACGTATCCTGATATCATGTATGCAATCTTGCAGTCATAAACCTCAGATTTTCTAGAAGAAATGAAAAACTAACCCCATGTCACCTGAGAATGTGTTTCCTTCTGTACTGAGAATAACAGTTGGATTTTTTTTTTTTTTTTTTTTTTTTTTGGGGGGGGGGGGTCAGAATAGATTTACTGGAAAACTACAGTATTGTTTCCCCCTTCATCACAAAGAAGTTTCCAGTTAATCTATTCTGTGGAAAGGTCTGGATTGCCTACCTCTGCAATACACCAGCTTATGCAAAGGAATCTAATTTACAGGGTTGCACAAGGGATATACAAACTTCAAACACATAATATGATAGGTATTAAAGAAGATTAAGGTATGCTGACCATCAAAATGGAAGAAGTGATTCCGGAGGTTGACAGGCGGGTTTGGGCGTGCCTCTGCCCCACCCATCATGGCGGGGTTTGCACCGGGGCCGAGCGGTCTGTTGGGCATCCTCTGGGGGGAGGGGCGAGAGGGCGTGGTCTGGATGTTGAGAGACTGGCGGCAGGTTGGGCAGGAGGTCTCATGTTCCAGCCAGGATCGAAGACAAGAACTAAAGCGGTTGGATGTAATTAAAACAGTAGGCGTAGGAGAAATTATTTAAGTAATACCATCAGATTATAGGACACTGCACATTTACATTCTTCATGCAAATATAATATTCAAGTACTTTCACTCTGCCAGACATAACTCACTTACATGTACTGGTTTAAAGTCTTTAAAATATATCCGTAATGAAAAAAAAAAAAATATGCTATTTCAACATAATATGAATGTCACTGGAATTCTGTCTACAACTCATACACATATCATGATATGAATCTATTCATAAACTTACAACACACATATAGAATAAAACTTCCTCAATATTATCACAAGGCGCTCCCATTACAATAAACAAAGCTATTTCAAAATTTTGTTACGACAAAGTAAAAATTCAGGTCCATATTATCATTAAATTCTCTGGCACAAAACCCATTTACAACCAACACAGCTTTTAGGGGCATTGATGTTTTTTACTCACTCGTGGAAGAAGTGATTACAGGGAAGCTTTCGAGCCCCTCGCATCTCCTCCCAGCAGATGGCACAATCGTCGTTATTGGCAACCAACTCTTCCTCCGTTGCTCTGGGAAACCTGCAAACAAATAGAAGTTGAAAGCTTGACAGGAATGTGACCAATAATTCATCAACAACTAAGAATCAAGTTCAGAGCTACACGTGTACCTCGCTTTCTTTCATGGTCACGTGATAAACAGCAGTGGTCTCACTTCTTCCTTCCTCAGGTGATTTGTAAGCAGGCACAACCCATTTCACATTTCTAGCCATAACTATCACAACTCCTTTTTCCGTTCTTAACACTGATTCAAAACAAGAATGTCACCATTTTGACGAGTACTGTAAATCAGTTTGCAAGCGTGATTCACAAACTTTTGTATCACTTGATCAAGACAGGTGAAAAATCAATTTTATTTCTGAAGAATCTGTGAAGAAAACCTTTAAGCAACTCCCATCAAAGTGACAATGCCGCTAAGTTATATGCTTTGTACATGTCTACATTTTGCCAGCATTATATTCCATAAATTCGGACTTGTAAGACAATATCGCTTGTGATTTCATGAATGATTGAATTTGCGATCAGTAGTACAGTACTAGAATGAGAAATAAGTATATCCCTTTTCAGGAGAAAATTAAGTGATTTCTCTCCATGCAGATGATAATCAGAGCATTTGTTTTATGGCTGGCCAAATTTTCACATGAGTTTTCAATTTTGCACATAATAGTTGCGAAAATAAGAACATTGCCAAGTGTTCCTGTATACAGTGAGTTACATCTTGGATAGGTGCTCTATCTGTAGAGCTATTAAGGACAGGGCTTCCATGTTGTATTTCTTGTAGGGGGCACACCACATACCTGGCTTCCATGTTGGCCAAGACGCGGCGGTAGTTGCGATGCCTCTGAACCCTGCGCTGGATCTCATAGTAGAGGTGTCTCAGCTGCATGCAGATAAGCAGGCTGGCCATACTCAGGAACACATTCACCCAGAGCTGGGGGGAGGGAGAGTGGTGGGGATTGGTGAGAAAATAATGTACAACCAGATGAAACCTTTGCAAATCGGAGCCGACAACCATTTTCGCCACATTAAACTTTCATGAATCGCCACTGGTATTCAATGAAATGTGTGGACAAACCCTTTGCATGCATTTTACTTCCATGAATCTTGTCTTCTTGCAAAATTTGCCTAAGTTTCATGTTTGTGAAAATTTCTGGTTTTACAGTATGTCTGCACTTGGAAGCATCGTATCGCACAAGCCCATCGGAGTTAAGTATGATGTGTTGCATGCTTACCGGCAATATCAAAAGTATCCATGCTGGGCATTTTGTCAATTTTTAATTACAGTGTTAATATATGTATGTGGGTTTAACCCTTAACCCTAACTAGGCCGGGGGGGGGGCCTCCGAGGCCCCCCCCCCTCGACGTTCCGCGCGATGTATTGCTAACGGGAAAAGCTATCGCCGCGACGTTTCATGACTTTTTTCTTTTGAGTCTCCCGCATCTTTTGACACCAAATTTGCGATGCCCGGGCGCGCGGTTCTGAAGTTGCGCATAAATATGTATGTGCATGTCAGACCAGAAATTGCTCAAAAATGTGAATTCGTGTACAATTTCAATGCAAACTGTGCTTACAGGCAAATTTCATAAAAGTATGATTATTTTGGGGTTTTATTGATTTAAATCAATAACACATCTTCTTGATCGGAACAATGTCGCGGACAAGTTTCATCGAAAAAACAATGAAAAACATGAAGTTGAAAAAACAAAGAAATACATAAGAAATTCAAAAAACAATAAAATACTTAAGAAATTTTTTCTGATGGCACAATTTTTTTCTCTTATATTTCCTCAGGACACTAAAAAGAACATTTACACAAAAAATGTGCCCATTTTGAGCTCTATTTAGTGATTTATACCAAATTGTCTGATTTCATGCATCATTACGCATAAATTAGCATAATTTAGCATAAATGATAATTTTTTAAAAATTTAACTTAGTGACACTTTAGATTACATCATAGGCAATGTGTGTGCCAATTTTCGTCGCGATCGCGCGGTCGACGGCGGAGATCTGGAGGGGGGGAGGGCCTGGGAGGCCCCCCCCCCCCCCCCGGCTCTATGATCTACCTAAATAGCCCGGCCTAGTTAGGGTTAATATTAATGCAATGCCAGTGAAATAAAATTCTTGAGCTACTTACCAACATGTGGAGATGATGCACAAAGTCGAGGGAGAGTGTGATGAGTTCGAGGACCAGCTCTGTGTGGTAGATAAGGGTACCCCTGTTCTCCCATACGCCCTCATGGTGAAGGTCATACAGGTGGATTGCATACCTAACAAGAGTGGTTAAAAAAAATGACAAATCAATGCAAATTAATCCCTATGCTCAACATGATGATGATGATGATGATGACGGTGACAATGATGGTAATGATGATGATGATGATGATGATGATGATGATGATGATAATGACGATGGTGATGATGATGAAGATGATGATGATAAGGACTATGACGATGACGATAGTGATGATGATAATGGTAATGATGATGATGATAATGACGATGATGATGATGATGATGATGAACAGCATTTATATAGCACCAATTATCCATTAAGAACATTCATAGGCTACCTGCTCCCACAATATGTCACGTATCATTCGCAAATAGGTCTTTAGTTCAGATTTGATGGCATCAAGGCTGTTACAACTCTGAAGACGGAAATCTATTCTAATCTTAACCCTCGTCCTAACTAGAGCAGTTTAAAACAAACAAACAAACAGAATGACTAAATCTCAGTGCTCAACATATAGATATGTATCTTGAGAGACTAGATAAATTATCCTCTTTTTTTTTATTCGCTCAGTTGAGTGAGACAATAGCTTATGCTAATTTGTTATTCTAGTATCAAAAAGAAATACACTACTGCAAAGAAAAAAACACATTGTTTTGGCTCTTGGCTGAGGATACTATGCATTATCTCACTATGCCTCAGGTCATATCACTGCCTAAAATGGCCTCTTCCTTTAGCAATACTGTGCTTTGATATGAAATGACTACAAGCAATAAAGGCACTCTCTCTAATGATAGGCTCAATACTATGTTCATTGATCGTAAGTAACATGTAACATATTGCTGGACATAAGAAGTCAATTCATGTTGTTCCAAGTTACTCTAAACATCTTAATGAAACAGAGATTTCTTAACCTCAAATTCTCATGCCATATTACATATTTTTTGTCACATTATGGTTTTGCTTTCTCATGGGCCTCCTTTTGTATTATCATTAAGTGATTTTGAAATGTTTTAACATGGCAACATTCACAATTTTCCTGCATAGCACAACAAAGGTTGACCTATCAATACTCACCTCGCCAGTACATAGATGGCTCTTACAGCAACCAAGAAACACTGAAAGAAGGAAACAGATAAGAATACTCAATAGAGATGAGTTGGCCAAGACCTTCAATTGCAATCATTCAAACAGTAGCATGACAGACAAACCACATATCAGTATGAAAATCTAATAATTAAATCTCAAATAAAACACCAGTGTACAGAGCATTTCATTTGAACATATTTGCATTTGTTGGGTCTCCCTTGTGAGCAAAACTTTGCTAAATAAGAGGGGGAAAAAAGAGGTGATGCTGTTTAATGGCCTTGTAAGGTGTTACATGCAGCCTGCATTTTTACAATTTGGATCTTGTTGTTAGTTCAAAAAGAAATGGGGTCCTAGTGCAGATATGACATACAGCTGTATTAAAAAAAAAAAAAAAAAAAAAAAAAAATTACAAAAGTGTAACAATATCAGTACTTGCATCTGCACAGTAAATTTTGATTTTGGCATTTGATTTATCTGACTTTGTCAAGAAGTACATGGGCAATTCCGCAAAAAAAAATGTTCCTTTTCCTAAAAATCCTAAATCTGCAATAATTTGAAAAATATATGAGCTACAGGGACAAATTTAGTATCAAATGCTAAAACTTGTCAAGTTCTTTCATTTGAGTGGTTATTTTGATACAATTGCAGTGCATTTAGCCATTCTCTTTTTTTCAACAAAAAAAAATCCCATTTTTGGGCAAAATTTTTCATAATTTTTGTAAAAACACACAATCTTTGACTCTCATTATTCCATATTCAGCAACACTTCAGCATTTGTTTCAAAGTGGTTTATGGCTAAGAATGAACCAAAAAAAACCCCCAACTAATATTAGCCTTGTCTGAGATACGAACTGTATTGAAATATGAATATTGGGACTTTAAAAAGTGGACAAAGTTGTAATGTCCGCAATGCTAAAAATGTAATGTCCGTAACACTACATTTGTGAACCTGTCGAGCAAATGCTGAATGTGATGTACACAATTATCAATCTACAACTTAAACAGGACCTGAGCATTCATTTCAGAAGAAAATTCCTTTTACTTGATGCTCTGATTCATAAATTTCTCAACATATCCACATGGGGGTAAATAATCGTGTCCCAAAAATGTAATTCTAAGATTAGCTCTAATAACATTTCAGCACTGTATTAACACAAATTAGATAGGACTGGACTTTGTCTCATAATGTTGGTGAGATCTGAAACAGCTTTTGCTCTCCTGGGAAGGACCTTGATCAAATTGACTTGGCCTTTCTGTATCAATCAGAGATAGCTTAAGACGTATGGCAAATCTCTTAATTGCAACAGACCTTGAAGCCTTATATAGCTTTGGAAAGAACAATTTCTGTAGGGAAGTGGTTACATGTCATTGCTATTTTCTATGATGTAAACTAATTCTAAAACTTGTGAATCTGCACAACTGACAACGAACTACAGAAAAACTTACTGAAGACAGAAATGTGCCAACAAATAACAGCTTATACAGTACATCCAGCAGAGACAGGATTTAAAGTTTCATGCTAACGACTCATTTTTATACTATACAAATTTTGTGATGTTAAAGTTGGCCCGCATCTAGATAAGGCTCATCTGAATTAAGTCACTCTGAAACACAACTTCATCCTAAACATGTCTTCTTGGGGGGGGGGGGGGGGGGGGGGCTAATGGGGCACTAGTAATTGGAATCGGCCACAAATAATTGAAATAAGACTTTTCAAGGTTAATGTTTACCTCTGCAAGCATGAAGAAGAGGAAGTTCCAGTCAAACTGGTAGCACAGATAAAAGCTGCATGCCATGAGCAACCCAGTCACACCCAGGATGAGGAGCAGCAATCCAATCACCAGGCCGTGAGTCTTGTTTGGTGTGGTAGGTGAGAAGGATAACTGAGAGAGGAAAGAAAGAAGAGGATTGCAAACTTTCATACAAAGACAACAAATCTTCTTTTTGCATCTTTCTCTTCTGAATTATACAAACTGTATGTTAAAGTCTATAATATATGTATAAGCTTTCAATCTTACTTGCAATAAAAGACAAGCATAGTTTTTAGTAGGTTTCAGATTTCTTTGCAAGTTAATTTTTATGTCTTTTAGAAAAAGGAGTGTAATATTAAAAACCATCTAGCTGACCAGTGCTGACCCCAAATGACATAAAAACTAGACATTAAGATTTATACATCATATGCCAAAGGTGGTAAATCTCAAGAGTTTTGAATTATGCTAACATTTACAGTTTTGTTAAGTGCAGTTAAAGACTCCAACCTAGCATCTCTCAAAATGCAGATTCTCCAGCCTGGACCTCCTAGCATATTGGAGACTCTGATTGCGCAAACATGTGCACAATATTACATGTGCATAGAGCACATCACAAGCATGAAGAATGATAATGTTCCTTTGAGGCCATGGTCCAGATCTGCACATTGGTGCTATCTTAGCCTGATTTTTAAATATATAGGACAGAACTAAATGAAGTATAATCCATGAAAAAAGATCATGAATACCTGATTGTGTCTCAATTTAGTTTTATTGTTTAGAGACATAGTTTGGATGGGGAAAGCTAAATACTAATCGGGAGAAAGTACATCTTAAGCTGCAGAACGTCAAACTTGAGAGTGGAATATTTTGCAAAAATGGCCTCAAAGTGGAAGAGAGTTGGAGTCTCTGAGCAGTGTCAGTCAAGGTGAATCCCTCACTGGATATGATCACATGACATGGGAGAAAACCAAAGAGCTTTTTCCCAGTAACTGCTAGAGTGCAGAGTATGCATATGCCCTGTACTATTGCTTTGTGAGTGCTCGGGAGCACTTGGAAGATGACAAGGCGGTGGGCTCACCCCTCGTGCTAACATGCTACCAAACGAGCAACTGAGGAGCAGCCAAGTCTAGAAGTGCGTACTCACGTAAAAGTTCATAAGTTCACGTAATACATGCCATTAAAATGTTATTTCAGTAAGCAAAGTCTGCCATTACTACGTAGGTAATGGCAGCCCCCATGAAATCACTGACACCATTGTATAGTTTGCCCTCTAGTGGTGGGAAGGAGAAAAATCTGTGGAGAAAACTGGACTCACATATTCAAATCTCTCCTTGGACAGCTGGGCAAAGCCATGAAGGAAGGCCAGGACGGCAAACCAGCTGACCCACAGGATGAGGTCCTCCAGGGTCTGCACATTGAGAACTCCAAACACCACAATCAGCTTGTAGAACGAAAAGTTCCACAGCTTGTCACGTAGGTGCTGTATGTGAGATGAACAAAAAAATCACTACCATCATAATTGTTATTCACACACAATTCCATGCAGACTTAAAGGACACGTTCACCTTCATAGACATATGGGTTGAGTGAATGCAGCAATATTAGTAGAGCACATCACTGAGACTGAGAGTTTGAGGAAAATCGGACAATCCGTTCAAAAGTTATGAATTTTTTAAGTTTCTGCTCAGTCACGGCTGGATGAGAAGACTACTATAACTTGTGATGTCACAGGAGTAAAACGATATAAAGAAAGCATAAAGAAAATTCAACATATTTTCACTTTTCTCGCATAACAAAACACTCAACTTCTCTCTTCCAGAAGGCAAGGGAAATAATATTTCCCTTAACATTATGTCAGTAATGAGTCGGAGAAATGTGCACTTTATTAAAAACAAAGTTTTGTGAAATTCTCTTTTTATTTTCCTTATACCGTTGTACGCATTTGACATCATACACTGTAGTAGTCTCCTCATTCAGCAGTGATTGCACAGATGCTTTAAAAATTCATAACTTCTGAACGGACTGACGGATTTTCCCCAAACTTTCACTGATGTGTTCTACTCATATTGTTGCATTCACTCAATCCATATGTATATGAAGGTGGACTTGTCCTTTAAGTGATGCATTATTTCATAACCATATACCCATAACCTTAGGGCATCTTTTTTGGAAGAGATTCGGGGTGGGGGGGGGGGGGTGTGACCATCATGGTATCTCAAATTACGGGTTGTTTAGATCACAAAATTGCCACAAATAGTTTGTTAACTTCATCCTCTCATTGGGAATACTTTAGAAACATTGAGAAGAAACATTACATTGTTTTGACATATTTTCTACTCTCCACAGTCACTGCCACTGGACAGATTACTTATTTTAGAAGTGATACCACTGTAATGTAACAAAAAAAAAGTGTCTCTCCATAAATAGTCTTGAATAGCAAGAGAAGTGCAAAAAAGTCCTATGATGTCATTAAGGAAAAATTTGGGCCATATGCCTACATACATTAGATTACAATGCCAAACCATTTTTGGAGCATATTGAATTATTAAGAATGGTCCCTAATCTTCAAAATGCAATAAGGCTGCAAATACCCTGATCTATAAGCAGCATTTAATACAAACATATGCAAACTGTTTAACCCTAACTAGGCCGGGCTATTTAGGTAGATCATAGAGCCGGGGGGGGGGGGGGGCCTCCCAGGTCCCCCCCTCCAGATCTCGGCCGTCGACCGCGCGATTGCGACGAAAATTGGCACACACATTGCCTATGATGTAATCTACGGTACCACGAAGTTAGTTTACTAAAAAATTATCAGTTATGCTAAATTATGCTAATTTATGCATAATGATGCATGAAATCAGACAATTTGGTATAAATCACTAAATAAAGCTCAAAATGGGCACATTTTTTGTGTAAATATTCTTTTTAGTGTCCTGAGCAAATATAAGAGAAAAAAATTGCGGCATCAGAAAAAAATTCTTAAGTATTTTATTGTTTTTTTGAATTTCTTATGTATTTCTTTGTTTTTTTGACTTTATGTTTTTCATTGTTTTTTCGATGAAACTTGTCCGCGACATTGTTCCGAACAAGAAAATATGCTATTATTTGATTTTGATCAATAAAACCCCCAAATAATCGTGCTTTAATGAAATTTGCCTGTAAGCACAGTTTGCATTGAAATTGTACACAAATTCACGTTTTTGAGCAATTTTTGGTCTGACATGCACGTACATATTTATGCGCAACTTCAGAACCGCGCGCCCGGGCATCGCAAATTTGGTGTCAAAAGATGCGGGAGACTCAAAAGAAAAAAGTCATGAAACGTCGCGGCGATAGCTTTTCACGTTAGCGATTCATCGCGCGGAACGTCGAGGGGGGGGGGGCCTCGGAGGCCCCCCCCCCCCCGGCCTAGTTAGGGTTAAACAACAGATGGGACAAGAAATATTTGAGACTGAAATCTGAAGCAGTTCTTATATGTACAAGATCAAATTTCTGACATTATAAAACTGCATGTGTATGATTTCTATTTATAAGCTAGTTTGAGGGCAGGATGTGATAAACATGCTTCTAGCAGGACAATACAGTGAAATGCATTGTTTGATTCTCAAATGATCAAAGTTCAGCTAAAGATCATTGATTCTGTAAACACTGACTGCTTTTCTTTGAGACACATACAGGGCTTCCATTTGTGAAGGACATTTGTGTATGAGCAAGTGGTGCATGAAATACATGTATACAGCCAGAACAATATTACATGATTTTTGGAGAACAAAATATATCGAAGCAAAGGGAATTAAGTGAGACAATAGTGAATGAGTGTTTGAAGTGCCAATCATTCATGAAAGGAGGTTACACTGGCAAGCTGTTTACAGTTCCTGGAGCATTTGATTTCAAGATAGCAGGTGACACATTATGATTGCTGTACAAGAATTAGATCAAATTGCCTGGTTGCTTAATGAAATACATTTAAATGGATGGTATTTAAAGGGATGGTATAGTTTTGGTTGTGACCTATTTTCAGATTTTTTTTTTTTTGATAAGATAATGAGAAACCTCTTATGAAATAAGAAACAGCATGTAATTCAAAGAGGAATTCAATGTTGACATGATGAAAATTAGTTTTGAAATGGCTGAGATATCCAAAAAAAAAGGAGGATACTAATAAAAGATGGGACCCACCTTCTAATAGGATCGCTTTGCTTTACTCTGTTTTTGGATATTTCAAAACCGATTTTCATCAAACAAACTTTGAATTCCTATTAGAATGGTATGCTCTGTAACATTTCACATGTGGTTTCTTAGTATCTTGCAAAAAGTTAAAAGCTCAATCTCCAACAATACTATACTATCCCTTTAAAATTGGGGCTTGCTCTCTTTCAATGTATTAACATCCCCCCAATACCTGTCTACAATGAGTATCAATTAGTAAAGAGCTCCAAACTGTCTTTTGAGAGCAGGGGCTCCTATTACACTTTCAAGGGAAGTGAAGGGAGGGGTAGGTAGGTAGGTATGGGGATAAGCAGGCATGAAGGGAGGTAACCCAACTCACTATCTTACCTGGCGTTCTATGACCCTGAGTTCTCCAAACACAATGTGCTGGATAGCCTTCCCGAGCAGGATCAGACAACACAGGGACATGTTGATCACAACCTGCGTGAAGAACAAACATAATTGGGATTCAGTCAATGAAGAACCTCTTTCTCCCAGTAAGTGCCTCACTTTCAGAATGGCAGCCTCAGACTGGCTGATTGGTGAGGCAGAAAAAGCTCTAGCGGGCTCGAACAAAAGATTTTATGACGTAAAGAGAGGTCATTACACTGGGTTTAAGAGATCTTTGCTTTGTGTTACAGTTACTGCTTTAATGCAGAGGTAGCTACAAATTGTATCTCCACACACAGATACTGTATACGCCATATATTTCGCGAGTCTAAATTTTCGCGAATTGGGACTTCCCGACAATTTCGCGAGGGGTTGAATTCGCAATCGTGGAGTCCTTTACTGAACGGATAAGTGTACATGCGTACGTCACATTCACATCGGGATCAGAGTCAATATTTTCGCATGTCTTTAATTTCGCGAATAGCACCGGACTCGCGAAATTCGCGAAAATAATAACCTCGCGAAATATTCGGCGTATACAGTAATCACTTTGTGTGTGAGCCTATGTAAACAGCCTACAGGATAACTGAACCCATGTGGTTATTTACAGGAAATTGTGTACTCAGTGGTGGATCCAGAGGGGGCGCAGCTGGCACACACCCCCCCCCCCCCCCTTTATTTTTCGTTAAAAACAAAAGAAATAAAAAGGAAAAAAGGAAATGAAACCCGGAAGTGGCACCAGAAATATTAGTTGCCCCCCCCCCCCCCCCCCCCCCCCCCTTTTACAGAATTCCTGGATCCGCCCCTGGCACTGATGCCCTTTTTTTCCAGCCTGGGAATACTTTAACAACAAAAAATAGAGAATACGGTCAAACCTGTCTATAGCAGCCACCCAAGAGAGATTTTAAAAATTGCCATTATGGAGAGGTGGCCACAATACACAGGTTCTTGAACATGCCTTTTTCTCTCAGAGGGAATTGTTTTTAGTGGCCACATACAGCATGTCTCCTATGATGCACTTTTGTGATTTCTACACGCAGAATTTCTCATATTTTTGGCTGAAGCTGTATTGACATCTTCAGTTTGTAAGCCGAGAGAAAAGAAAAAGCCACATTATGTAATCTATTACACAAATATGCAGACCTTTTGAAGTCTCATAACCAACATACGCCCACAAATGATATCAATAAATTTCTTTCATTTGAAGGTTTACCACTACATCCAGCCCTTTACTTCACTGACTCCAGGTTCCTGACATATGGCTTTGTCACATGTTGTACATTCAATATCCCGTTCCGAGATATCTCTGTTGACATGAAGTCTGACACCCCCAGACAAAACAACTCGCACAGCTGTTCAAGATATACAAGACAAAATGTACACTACCTTTGCTATCTACCAGTATGTATGTACAAGTAGATTGTAGTCTGGGTAAAAACGGTCGCCTACTTTACCAAGCGCACGTCAGGTACCGATGACCAACCCCCCCCCCCCCCCCCCCTCAAACAAAAAAGGGACAATATCTCTATACATGACATACATGCAGCAGGGAATCATAACTTTTTAAGCACCAATGCAGTTTTCTGAAGGTTGAAAGGCAATTTTTTTTTTTTAGAGTGGAAAACAGTATTTCTACATTTCCTGCAATAGACATGGGTAGCAACACAGTATTTTCCATGAAAGCTACAGTATTCCTAGCAAAAAAAAAAAACAGTACATGAATTTTGCAAAAAAAGTAAAAGTTAGCATCTGTGAAAGAGGCAAGGCATGTAACTTACAACCACAGAGAGAGAATCCTGCAGCATCAATTTCATGATCTTGACCGTGTCGCTGTCGTCGGGATCAATGCCGAAGTCAAGTGACAGGTTCTGCAAGATGGCCGCCTCGTGGTCCGGTGGTGGAAGAGGGGCTTCTCCTTGCCCGGCTTCCTGGGCCTCTGCGATCTCCTGGATGACGTCCCGTCCCGGGTCTGGCACCTCGTTTCTCTCCCCTTCCACAGTGTCACCCGCTAGTCTAGACATAGGCTGCTCTTGTTCTCCTCCAGAGGAATCTGAGCGTGATGTGTTTGGAGGCAGTACAGATCACTGAGACAATGCCCGGGAAAACATGCATGTATACATACACACCATACCACTGTAGCCTTTGACCTTGAGCCTATGACCTCTGACCTCTTGACAGTCAAATTTCATCAGAGCCTCTCTTATTCGTCAGGTACTATTTATATCTGTGCAAACTTATCATGGCGATTCAAGGTAAACAGACAATATAGACGCTGGAAACAAATATCCTACGTAAAGTTTTCTGCAAACTGTGTGGTGGAGGCATTACAAAAATAAACCCTTCATTAACACACAACTGTGCATACTGTAAAAGCTGCTATTTTTGCACGAGTTTCATTTTTGTAAATTTCACAAATCATTGTTGGGCTGCCAATTTAACATCACATGAAAATATTGCCACAAGCTTAATAGGTACAATGTATAGTATCTTTGTGCACTTACGATAGCCTCAGATGACCAATCATGAAAGCAACATCTTGCGAAAATGTAGCAAAAATGTCTGTGACCTCCTCATTCGCAAAAGTAACAGCTTTTACAGTATACTTTTCTATAACTTGCCTATCTATACAGGAATACAGTGGAAACACAGACTGGTATTTACTGGTATCTACAACCTGTATGCAGGGATGCATGCACAGCATATTTTTGGAAACTACACAGTAACATTGATTACTTAAGATGTAAACATCATCTTCAGTCACTATAGGTAGTTGTGACTTTCTACACAACTTTAGCTATTTTAAGTGTTTGTATTTAATGAATGAAATCCCAGTGCTCATCAATACTTAGTTTTGCCACTGCACTACAGTCAACCTTGCTTAAGTCACCCTCACATACATTAAGTCGAATAATCACCTAAGTCGAAGATCTTTCCAAGTCCTCTTAAATTCTATTGATTTCAATCCATCATAAGTTGAAATTTCTCTAAGTCGAAACAACTTCTTCAGTGCAAATAGATTCAACTTAGGCAAGGTTGACTGTACTTTGTTTGTTGGTTGGCCTGCACACTAGAGTGCTTTCTTCGCTGAATAACATCACTGAAGAGTTTACCTACCCCCCCCCCCCCCCACCCCACCCCCCATTCCTACTGAGTCCCCATTGCCTTCCTGTTGGACTATGGGATATTGCTACACCTGAGCGAACCTGCTTATCTACACAGCAGGTCAAGTTTGGATAGATAATTGAACACTGATAAAGCAGCTTGAACAAGCTGTTTGCCTTGGTGCCTGAGCACACCACATGTACAAGGTTAAATGTCAAACCTGACAGAACAGAGTCATTAACCCGTTGAGGACGAGTCCCGAGTATACTCGGGCAGGGGTCTATGGGAAATGCGTGTTATAGCAAATCAGCCCGTCCTCAACGGGTTAAGCTTCCAATACTGAACATTACCTCTAAAAATTCTGAATCATTCACACCCAGCATCAAGACTGTTACCAGTCAACCATCAAACAGTTATTACTATACATGTATGCATTATCATCAGCTAGCAGAGTCCCCTAGCATGCATGCTTTTAGCACATACCAAATAAGAGGTTGGGTGCTATGTTAAAGGCACAGTACAAATGACCACCCTGGTGCAATATCACTCTTGAATTCATAATAAACCACATTGCTTGCATTAAATATTGGGAGCCCCAGAGAAGTACAGATCTTGAAAGTGAATTCGACTTGCCACAAGCCAGCTAGTAAATTCCGACTGTTCATCTTGATTCAAATGTGCCTCCTGGTCAATACTGGACACAGCACCAGCCTTTGCCAATGACCAAACAAAAATACCCCGAAAGGATATCCTATGCAGCTCATATACACAAAATTCTACCCATTTTCTCCTTTATCTGCACATCCAAGTTAACAAATGTTTCTCACAGACATACACTCTTCCCATTGGTAATTGAACCTCTTTTCCTGCTTTTGTTTTATCTCAATAAGACAAATCACCGACTTTATATCTCGTTAGAAAGCCAACGCAATTAAGCAATCACATCAACAGGCCAAACAATTCTCTATGTTGACAGTGTAAGTAGCAAATGCTACATTTACACCATGTTCCCGGCAGCCAAGGCAGTCCATTTGCCTGAAACGTAGTGTGCCGTGAGTAGGTGGGGTAGTCTCCTCTTTTGCCCCCTCTGTATTCTAGTCTTGTTTGTTCCAGTCCTCACTCCAGTGCACATGTAGCTATCAGATGTTGTTTTCACATTATCTGGTCAGGCTAGAATACACTTACTGTATTTCCAGTCACGTCTCACTAAGGACTGCGGGTCTATTACCATCTGTCGTGTTTTGATGCGTTCGCCCCATTTTATCAGCACCGTGACTGCTGTGGCAAATCTTAAAAGGTTAAAAATCTGACACAGTATGACTATTCATGGCAATCACTGCCTGTCATGTTTGCCCATCCCGTCCCCTGCGTTGTCTAATGTCCATCCTATTTGTCCACAGACAATGGCCTGAAATGTGATTGCCATGGCCGTAGGAAACATGGTGTAAACGCAGCATTATAATAGCCAAACTCCCGCTATCTCATACCATGCCAACAGTCAAAACAAATACATACCCTTGAGATTCCCCCAATGAAGTAGGATTTCTTCATAGCTTGGGTCCCTGTTCAAAGCTTCGCTCTCCATTTTCTCCGGTCCACTGACTCCATCAGGAAGAGGGGTGGGGCTCGGGTGATTTTGACCTGCCTCATGCTGAATGGTCTCCAGTAGCACCAGGCCCTCCCTGGCCTGCAGGACTGACCAGGCCAAGAACAGGAGACTGAGGGCTATGTAGGTCTGTAGTGGTGGGAGGTGAAGCTGACCTGCTGCAGCCGTTGGCATTCTGTTGACTGAAAGTACGCCGTCACTTGGTCCAAATGCTTGGTTGCTGCAACATACGAATCCTGTCAATCGCTGGAGTTAAGCTTGGAAATAATGACTCGCTTTCACTTCAATAACCTGTTGTACAAATTTAAAAGTAGAGGAAACAGAAATATGGTTATATCATGTTTGTCGTACATGTACATTGATGCTTGGTCACTGATGCCCTAAGTAAATTTGACCTTGAACTTTCAAGCACAAATCAATCACTTCTTAGCTGCACATAAGCTCAATTGCTTCATAAATGTGTGAATACATGCACAAAATATGATTACTCCATTGCAGTTTTGCCGAGTATACTGTCACTGGAACAAGGGTAATCTGTGACTTTTGCAAATGCAGCAATGCTTCAAACAAAAAAAGAAATGTAGGAAAGCAATGGTATCCCATCAAAATCTAATTACATTAAAAGAACAAGCCAACACAAATAAAGCTAAAGCTACACATTTTTTTGTATGGTACATAAGTATGTCATAGTTATTGGGTGCTACAAATCCACATGCCCAATTGCCATGGGCAACAAAACACTACTGAAGGACAAATACAATGAAAAGCTTTTATTTCTACGGCCAACTTCTTCCTCTACCCCTCTTTCTATTTCATCTTTCTCCTCCCACTGATTTCCGAACCTTTTACCCGATTCTAACTCTATTCTTCCTCACTACTCTTTCTGTCCTCTTTTCTCCTGTCTCCACCAGTGCAACTTCCAGCTCACTGCTGCCCCTAATTTGTCACTAATTTGCCTTCCTTACACTCTCCCTATGTCCCTTCCCTCCTCAACTCTCCTCTTTCTGGGCTCTTCTTCTGCCAAGCAACAGTCAATGCTAGGACTACGTACACATGGTGTTACCCCAAACCTCTCTCTATCACAGTGAAAAGCTGCTTGCCTGTTAAAGGCCTATTATATCACAGACCCTTCCCAACTGCCAACACGGGCAGGTGGAGGAAAAATATGATCTGTAACTATTCGATAGCCACCACCACTTCTTTGCTTTTTTCAACACAAGTGACTTCAAAGTATAATTATGCAATGTGAGGAAAGAGCCAAAGAACTCAGCAGGACAGTACTAGATGTTTCTCAAATATTCCAAGAAGACAGTATGACTTCTTGTGTGGGGGAAGAACCTACCCATATGGCTGTCACTTGTAATTACTGTACTGGCAAAAGATCTACCCTACTTTCGAAGAAAAAAAAACAAACAAGAGAGAAGTGACAGAAATTACAAGAGTGCGTCATATGTACATTGACATGACAATATGCATTCAAAATTTACCATAACCACCCCCTTTTCTTCTGAACTACAAATGAGTGGCAGCAAAAGTTTCTTTTCTATACCACCTCCCCTGATGAGCTCTTACAAGTACTGTACTCTGACAGAACCACTTTTATAATCAAATCCCCTTCTGTACATTATGACTAACTGAATATTGATCCCTAGATCCAGTCAAGCAAAACATGCTATCGAAATCACAATGCTGAACCTTGGCCTACATATTGAAAGTGTACGACATGTGTTACTACTACTTATGTGGTACTGTTATACAATATACAAATGACGCACAGGTCTGAGTGTGTCAGTCGGAATTGTGTGCATAAGGAAACTATGGAATGCTTACAAAATGTAACCCACAAGGTGAAGCCGAGTGGGTTCAGGCTAAATTCTATAGTTACTGCATGCACACTATATTCTGACTAACTCACAAAAAGACATGTGTGTCATCTGTGTCATAGAATGGGTAATTTTCTTGCCAAAAATCCATTTTCTATCATGTTACTCGATGACAAATCTACTGGATACATTTCCTTTTGGCTTGCCATAGACAAGAACCAGAAAATCATGCATCCAGTATTTACTGGATGCATGGAAAAAACTGCTGGATGCATGATTTTTGGCCAATAGGCATCTCGTACTGAGTGCGCGAACGCTTGCTTAGTGCGCAAATCTTTGCTACAAGTGCACGTACTATTGCTACAAGTGCGCCATAATGTGTGTACCACTGTGACTCAGCGTGCAGCCAGTAAAAAGTCAACACATAGCTCTCGACCAATGAGACTGCAGGATTCTCGCTACCCATTCTATAATCTACAGTGCCTTATCACTATCCCTATCACTCAGGTCAGTGAAAAGGGTCAACAGTAAGACTATTAAAAAGTAGAAGCGAACCAGACGAATGAAAGTTAAACGTTATCCATGTTTGCGACAGGGGCAGTTTCACTCATTGATAAAACAGCTGAAGAGCATTGAGCGTGCTATGTAGTCCCGCTTATAGAACATAAGTGGGAGTTACTCGCATACAATGTGTGTTATTGGAAGTGAGAGTACTCTCACACCCGATTGGGCAGTTTCATCAAAAAACAAAGCTGCCCCTGCCAAAAATGCCCTGGTGCAAACAGGGATCTCGTTTAAAGAGACATGCTATCTTGATTATCATCTCTTTTTGGAAGCAAAAAAAAAAAAAAAAAAGAGAGGAAGAAATTGTAAAGAAAATGGCTGCATTTTTCCATTGTTAAGACGCAAGACATCACAAACTTTATTGTTAATGCATGGAGGTCATCATTACCATGACAATCATCACACCATTCAGAGTAGGCACCTACACTAAGAGCTAGAACTTTTCTCGATCATCACCTTGACATAGTATTGTTGCATAAGGCAACATATAAGCATATTCATGTTCACCCGTGCGGCATAATATGCCTGGTTCGAAACCGGCAATTATGCTGCACGGGCAATGACCCGTGACACACACCCACATATACACCCCCAAGGGATAGGGTTTTACGGGCAACTCAATGGGCATATGGATATCTCCACCCTCTAGCCCAGCATGGGCACCCCGTCCTCCTACTACTGTATATAAAGGGGGCGTGGCAATTACAGGAAGTGAGACCAGTGAGACAAGGAAACAAGAAAAGAACCAGCGTAACCAGCGAGAAACCAGATACCAGCGACAGCGTACTGCGACACCAGCCAGGAAAGGCAGCACCGCACCTTCGCGACCGGTGGGCCGGCGCTGCGACCTGGCATCTGCGGCATTCTGCCTGTCTCACAAGCGCTATCACAAGATTACCTAGGTAAGTTCTGTCGGTGGTCACATATTAAATTGACCATGTTATGCGAGGCGTCGCAACCGACTTCATAATCATCACAGCAGCATTTTGGTTGTAGCGTCCCGCCCAACAGTATTATCTATAGATATAGATGTCTAGCTCATTTCAGCAGAACATGCACAAGACTGTATTGTTGCATCTGTACCCCTGTGTCAGTGTGATACAGGGGAAGCAGCCAACTATATCCAGCCCTGTCATTGTACACAAGTGTCTAGTGCACAGTTACGAAGCAAGGCGTCTGGTCGGCCATCAGGCTAGGAAGCAGCGAGCATAATACTGAAAAGTATGGAATTTCTCATGTCAATTTATCAGAAAGCAGCAAAATTTACACAGCAATTTGACAACATCACTTGGTTGGAAGCTGAACAGAAACATGTGAGAATCAAGGTGTTATTGTGTGCAAACACTTAGCACAAGACAGTTATTCTGTATCATGATTTTAAACAAAGTCTAGTCATCAGCTGGTCATCAGTTTACTGCACATGACAAGGTTCACTAACTCCTTCTTTGATTGCCCTAATGTTAGTAGACCTACTACTGTGTGGTTGGGTGTCTAAACACATTGACACCCTACCTATTCCCTAATGTTTTTCTATCAATAGATACTTAAAATATCTCACAATTTGCCTGAAATTTTACACACATGTGAAGAAAATACTCCGAATTCACAAGCGTGCAATGAAAATGCGATTTGCGATACATGCTCCAAAATACAAAACTGCTTTGAATACGTGGGTCGTTATTTTGACGCGCTCGGTTGCGCCATATTTTGAAACCAACACAACACCGGCACGGGCCCTACCCTCTAAGTGTATTTATGTACAGCTTTTAATTATTTGTACGTGTGAAATGCACATAGAGGTCTAATGCTTTTCCTAACGTTATGTGCCATTTATAATCTATGGTATCATTGTTTTGCTGTTGATCTTGTTTATTATCGGGTTTCGGCACTGGTTTTTCAGTAGTAACGTAGCCCGACCAGACGCTGTTACGCTATGCGAAAACAGCGTCTGACGAGCGCGGCATGCAGCCTCAAAGTGAGGAACCTCAACACAACTAGCACTACAAAACTTAGGAAAATGTATACTTTTCTCCTTTAAACAGAATACTTTACTCACGTTAAATGCATGTTTCTATTACAGAAGAATAGTTCGCCACACTGGGTCCATGGAGACCACTTGCGATAAGTCCGTGGAACAAATAAATGACACTTTCTGGCGCAATTCCTGACCGTCGGTACGTCGCGACGTACCATGTACAGCGACTGGGCTGTGTGTATGTAGTTAGGCCTGGCGTGAAAGATTGTGTACCGTGTGGACATGCTGGATATGATGATCAATTTCGGTAAGTTTCATTGCGTACATTTGAATACTGATAGCATCAGATGTAGAGTAAATATTGAAAAGTATACTCGTTGAGTTTGAGGTGACGAAAATGATGTTAAGTATCAAAATTCAAAGCTATCGTAATACGATTACGTCGCTCTCCTAGTGGTTGGTGGTCACGCGCGTACAGCCCTGTCGCGACGTACCATGTACAGCGACTGGGCTGTGTATAGTTAGTAGTAACGTTAATTGGACATCACCAAATCCCAAGTCAAGTGAAAAATGCAAAACCACTGGTAGTGGTAGGCCTAAATTTACTGCGCGTAGTCTCATCATGCATGAAAGTTCGTTCTTTACGTGCAATGCCTTAAATAGAGCATTAATTAACTGATTAAGAGGGTGTCGGTTTCAAACTTTCAATGTACAGTGTCGATGACGATGTGTTGGACACCTACCATGCCATGATTACCACTAACCCTACTATTATCTATTCAACACAGTTTTACTTGACTCTACGTCTCTACCATTGTACCATATGTAACAAAAATAAATTGGAACTTGGAAGCGACACAGTGCAAGAGCAGTGCAGCAGGTGCAGTGCAGCGTCAACTGAGGTCAAGTGGACAGAAGTTCTAACATTTAAATAGGGCCTATATAGATACCGTACACGTATTGTTGTTCCTGGCCTGAGTGGTGTCTTCCTTCAGGTTCAGCTCACTTGGTTTGAAAGTGTTGTAACTTGCAGTCAGCCTAAATACAGAAAGAACATGTCGCTCATAACGGGAAAAACACAGAAACACGAACAGCTAGGATAGCCGTAGATATCATGAAGGATACAATAACTTAACGTGACGCGTCGTTTCTCCACCGAACATTCTCGCTTGCGCTTCCACACACACTTGTCAAAGACACGGTATCATCACGTACGTACATGTACAATAATTATACAGTGCATGCACGTACGTACGTACGTCCGTACGTACAATTACGACAGTCACATTTTATAGCGGATATTGTACGCAATCGGTGAACGACGCAAGACGTTTCAAGCTCATGCACTGCATGTTAGCGCTATGCATGTTATGTGTATGCAAGACCCTGTATAGTCGTTCGCGCGTTGCGCGAGCGCAGTTTTCGTTTGTTGCAGCAGGCTAGGCACACACGTATAATGCACAAACCGGGTACCCTTTTTAGTCCGTAAAGGAGTCTGCGCCAAGACTACTACGTGCACTGGGTGCTTAATCTCTGGGTCTTCAAGAAGAATTGAAGTCTTCAAGAAGAATTTATTGGAAGAATACACATAATTGGAATAAACTTGTTTATTTTGTAATCCACAAAGCAAAAACTTCAATTCTAGTAATATAAGTAATGTAAGTACACTTATCAATTTCAAAATGTTAATCTTATACATAGTGTAAATACACTTGATTATGATGTAAATAATTTTCTTGTTGAATGTATATTCTTCTTCTGTATTCAAGGGCCAACGTCCACTAGCGTTGCTATTTGTTGGACCCTTTTACCAAATTTGTAAATATGTTTGTACTTTCATATTCATATTGTTGATAAGTTTGATTCTATACTCTCATGTCTTGTATTCCTGTTAATTGTATTATTATTATCGTATTGTCAATGATTGTATAAATTATCTGTGATTGTAAACTTGAACTTAAATTTGGTAATAAATCATTCATTCATTCATTCATTCATTCATTCATTCATTCATTCATTCATTCATTCAAAGAGGTTCTGAACCTCTTTGGTGCTGTCCCATAAATGCCCCCCCCCCTGTACTAGTTATATAGCCTCTCCCTTGTAAATAATAAAATACATTGAAGAATTGAAATGACTTTTGGAAGTTTTTATAATGTACAATTATTGATTATGTTAAAACAGATAAATAAACCAAAAAGTAAATTCCCAAAGCTTTTGATTAGAGTAAAATAAGATCTTGGGCTAGATTTGCATGATTAATTAATCAAATTGATAATTTATAGGATGTGGGTGTCGCGCACGACAAATTTCGTCGCGATCGCACCACTGATGGCCGAGATCTGGGGGGGGGGGGGGCGGACTCTGCCCCCTCCGGTTTTAGCAAAAAAAAAAAAAAAAAAAAAAAAAAAAAAAAAAAAAAAAAAAAAAAAAAAAGCCTGGCCTGATTAGGGCTAATAGAGTGGAAGTTTTCCTAAATATGCATGTGAGTGAATGCAGCAATATAGCTAGAGTAGAACACATCCAAGTTTGAGGAAAATCAGACAATCCGTTCAAAAGTTAGGAGTTCTTTAGCTATTGGTGCCACCAGTAGTCGTATCGTCACTGCATGCAGAAAATTGCCATGAAGAAAACATAAAGAGAACTTCACAAAATTCATCTTTTTTTTAATGAAAAGGACACATTCCTTCTAATTGTTGCTGACATAATTATGTTATGTATGTTAAGGGTAATTTATAGTGTATCACAATAGATTATGATTCCCCTGCTTTCTGAAAGAGGTATATAATGAGTCAATTGCTCTTTCTTATCTACATTATGCAAAAAGGAGAAAATATCACGCTGATTTCTTGTTATGTTTCCTACGTACATATCGTTGTTCTCCATGCAGCGATGTCACGAACTTAAAGGGACTGTACAGTTCTGGTCGAGGTGAGGATTTAGCTTTTAACGTTTTGCGAGGTATTCAGAAACCACTCTATGAGACGTCAAAGAGCATGCAATTCTAAGGGGTATCAAAAGTTTATTTGATGAAAATCGGTTTTGAAATGGCCGAAAAATCCAAAAACAAGGTGAAACAATAAAAGGCGTGGCCTGTCGCCTTTTATTATTATCACTTTTTTGGATATCTCAGCCATTTGAAAACTAATTTTCATCAAATAAGCGTTGAATCCTTCTTAAAATTACATGCTCTTTCATATTATTTCATAAGAGGTTTCTCATTACATCACTTAGGAATGTTATAAACCTGAATCCCCACCTCAACCAGTACTGTACAGTCCCTTTACATATGTGTAGTCTTCTCATCTAGCAATGGCGGCATGAACATTACTCAGGGGCCACGGAACATTTTTTTTTTAATTTGTGGGAGGACAAAGGTTAATGGGATCCCCACCCCCCCAAAAAAAAAAAAACAAACAAACAAACAAACAAACAAACAAACAAACATGTGTGTGCCAGATGGAATAGTAATAGGATGTGAAGTTCTAAAATACGGGTGTTGTGATTGTTTTCTCTGATTTTTTCCCCAATTTTTTTTTCTCGATTTCCAACCCAAGTTTTCCCCAAGTTGTTTTGAGACCTCCCTCAAAAAAAAAAAAAAAAAAAAAGTGTGTGTGTGTGTGTGGGGGGGGGGGGGGAAGGGGGCTGCAGCCCCAAACGGCGATCCTCACCCCCTCCCCATCATTCTGTGGCTTGTATTTGGGAAGATTTTCTCTTTAAACGACTCAATAATTGGTATACAGCACTTTCCCATTGGTTTCTTCCTGTCCAGAGGTATACAAAACGACAACAAGGAGTTAGGAAAATTATTTGACAAAGTTTTGAAACCAATACTCTTCATTGTGACACGACATTTTGTTCCTGCGACAATTGCTCCGGTTTTATTTTCTACAGGGTTTTGATAGGGTGGTATGGTGTACGATGTGAGGATTATAATAGGATTAGGGTTTATAGGGTTAGGAATATCTGTGGGTGGAATTTATGCTTGGCTCAACGTGCAAATATTTCATCGGAGCAATTGTTGGAGCAAATGTCATGGAACCATTCTTCACACACACGAGAATCACCATATTGGCAAGGGCCTTTGCATATGATACAATCAGATACAATCTAGGCCCTATATCAAAGAAGGGATGGATAGGTGCTGTGTATATTCCGACCTTCAGTGATCTTATGAATTTGAATTTTGTCTTTGTTTGTTTGTCTGTTTTTGATTGTTTGTTTGCTTGTTTGTTCGTTTGTTTACCTTTACAGATTGTGCTTCGAAGTCTTGGCATAAAATGCCCAGACTGCTAGCTGACGGGGACTATCACCAAGTCATCCATCGCTTTATCAGAAGCATTTGTTGGTTTTGTTTTACTGTGTGAGTGTGTGTGGGGGAGGGGTGGTGAAGTTGTCAGGGTAACACTTGCTTCAGAACCTTGTAGATGTAGATGCCGTAGCTCTCCTTCCTCTTGAAACTATTGAAACTGAACTGAACTGAAACACTCTTATTGCCACCTCCCCCTTTCTTGTTTGCTTTTTCGCTTTTCCAGAAACCCAAATGTGTGTGTGTGTGTGTGTGTGTGTGTGTGTGTGTGTGTGTGCGTGTGTGTGTGTGTGTGCAGGTGTGCAGGTGTGGGAGGGGGTAGGCCAGGGTGGGGTGGAAGATGATGTACAGCTCCAAGCCCCCCCCCCCCCCCCCCGGCCCCTGTGTTGGTGGTACCGGTAGCTGATATCATGGAGTTATCATGGATAACTCCATGGCGAATTCACGTGAATCAACAGACATTGCATTTTCTAAGGATTGACCTTCATTTCCTTTATGAATCTGCTGCACAGTGGTTCTCCAGTTCAGTGGCGTATCTAGGGAAAACGGCGCCCGGGGCAAGCGGGAAAATTGCGCCCCTAATTTCTAAAAAAGTGTTCAACCCCAACCCCATCCAGGTCCACATGATATGCTTTTTCAAGCACCTAAGAGGGGTCTTTTGAGGTGATTTAAATGAAAAAAATTTTGATAAATTTTGGCGAGCGAGCGTAGCGAGCGAGCCGAAAATTTTTGTATTTCAGCTTACAAAACATGGAATTCATGTCATTTTTTTCTTATTAAATCTTAAAATTTTAATCTAGATATAGTGATGGCCTTATAGATAACGATTTATACCAACAAACTAAGGACTTGAAAAAATACTCTAAATTAGTATAATCACATGCGCGAGTGAGCCGAAATTTGTATATTTCTGCGTCATCATCACGTTTTGTTCTTATCTTTCTTTCTTTTTTTGATAAATTTTGGCGAGCGAGCGCAGCGAGCGAGCCGAAAACTTGTATTTCAGCTTACAAAACATGGAATTCTTGTCGTTTTTGCTTATTAAATCTTACAATTCTAATCAAGATAATAGTGACGGCTTTAGAGATAACGATTTATACCAACAAACTAAAGGACTTGAAAAAATACTCTATATGCGCGAGTGAGCCGAAATTTGTATACGATGTATTTCTGCGTCATCATCACGTTTCGTTCTTATCTTTTTTTTTGATAAATTTTGGCGAGCGGGCCGAAAATTTTTGTATTTCAGCTTACAAAACATGAAATTCTTGTCTTTTTTGGCTTATTAAATCTTACAGTTCTAATCAAGATATAGTGACGGCATTATAGATAGCGATTCATACCAACAAACTGAGGACTTGAAAAATACTCTAAATGAGTATGCGCGAGTGATGAGCCGAAATTTGTATATTTCTGTGTCATCATCACGTTTCGTTCTTATCTTCTTTCTTTTTTTTTTTTTTGGTTAATTTTTGGCGAGCGAGCGCAGCGAGCGAGTCGAAAATTTTTGCATTATAGCTTACAAAACATGGAATTCTTGTCTTTTTTGCTTATTAAATCTTACAATTCTAATCAAGATATAGTGGCGGCCTTATAGATAACGATTCATACTAACAAACTGAAGACTTGAAAAATACTCTAAATTAGTATGCGCGAGTGATGATCCGAAATTTGTATATTTCTGCGTCATCATCACGTTTTGTTCTCATCTTTCTTTTTTGTTAATTCTTGTGTGAACACAATAAACATTGTTATTTGTCCGCGTCATCATCATGTTTTGTTTTTATCTTGTTTGATTTGGTTTTCTGCGCCTCCCCCCCTCCCCCCCCCCCCCCCCCCCGGGTCCGGGCGAGTTTTTTTTTTTTTTTTTTTCCTTCTCCTTCTTCTTCTTCTTCTTTTTTCTTTCTTCTTTTTTTTCTCTTCGTTTTTTTCGTTTTTTTTGCGCCCCCAAGGAGTGGCGCCCGGGGCACGTGCCCCCCTTGCCCCCCCCCTAGATACGCCACTGCTCCAGTTATAGTTTGAGGATTCTCGTCAATTCTCAGAATCAAGATCCACAGTCAACTGCAGCCTGGTCCCTGGATTGTCTCTGTCAAATCAATAAAATATATAAAGGAAAAAAAAAAAAAACTTCTCATAAAAATGGATGAATAGTGATAGCGCCATCACTCGTCTCCTTTTAGGGACTGTTATCAACATCACTTCAAGATCCTCGCATCGCTGGCTGAATCGTATTGATCAGCTGATCCGCTTCCAAAAATAGCAACTGATGTCGTATGGTTAAAAGGCCCCTTCGATGCCCATGTAAGGTGTGAGAAACCGGTCAAGGTACAGATGTCGGCGTCATCACTGAATGCTGAAAAGGCAGGCATTGTGTGTTGCGAGTGAATGAATTTGCATTCCAATGTATATTGATATCAAGGCAGGGTCATATTTTATTCACTTCCGGATTCGCTATGCATGTACACTTTACGAGCTTAATACGAGTGAACGATCGCCGTTCATGTCATCTTCATGATTATAGTTTTTATGGAGCTGTAAAAAAGTTTACCGCACCACGCATGCAGAACCGGGCGGTATACCGGGTGAGTAGTGAGTGTTTATCATTGTAGAGCTGTGAATTGTATTTACTAGATCTAGGCTAGTAGAATTAATTATATGTTAACTGTCATACGAGGAGTAAGTAAATTCTAAATCGGTACAGTACGGTCAGCATGGTCAGTAGCACTCTAAACAGGTCATGGCTGATATCCATCTGCAAGGACAAGGTGAATGTGGTGGTATGATGAAATAGTGTAATCAAGCGTGATAGTAGAAATTAGAACAAGTTGTAAGGCCAAGGCAAGGCCAGGGTCCAGGGAATAGGAACAGATCTAACACAACAGTTAGCTGTCTACAACTCTGCTAGATCAAATTCAAAGATGCATCTCAATGAACATTCAGAACTAGATAATAGATTGTTAATTTGTAATAGTAATACATTACATAATTATATGAATGGCAGTATGCTGTGCTGTGCTTTTTTGTCGTTGTTATTGAAAAAAAAAAGAAAGATATCGAGAGTTTAACATTAGACTTGTGTATGATTATGAGAAGTGCAACTGTAGAGGAATTGGACCACTTGCTCCAGAAAATAACATTAATTTGTTTTCTATTTGCAATTATGCCAAATTTTGAAGCCATCCAATTTTTTCTAGAATCAATATAAATATGCCAACAACACAAAGACAAAGTATCAAAGCTCTTGTCAGAATTTCCATGTACATGTGTCATGTGCTCAAAGGCTGTCTATCAATGTGTGTAAAATGCCAAAGAATTATGTCTGCCCAAAAAGTTTGGTTGCAAAGTTTGCATGGTCCGTTCATATGGCTATGTTGAAAACAAAGTTTGTGTGTTAAAAGTATTAATCTAGATGCACCACTGTACACCATGCCGCATGACTAGTAGAGAGGGCCTTTATTATACATAACTTGGCCCATCATGTGTACGTGCATCAGACCGATCATGAGTCAGAAATGTTGTTTAGACAAAGAGAAGAAGATTTCTTGTTATCCAAATCAGCTCATTGCTTATTTAGTAAATTCTTGTGTATTTTTTAAACATTTCGCACATTGATATTTACAATATACAGTACCTAATATTTGAACTTTAATTAATAATATATTCAGGGTGAGTTGTGTAGTACTATTTAAAGTGGCGTATGTGTTGACTTGTCACAAATCTTTTTGAGTGATTGTATAAATTCAGCCGGGTGAAAATTGAAATCTTTTATTTTATGGATAATAGAATTTAAATGCAGTGTGACACCATAGCTCCATTGCTTTTCATGTGAAGTGTAAGTGCCTAACGCTGCACAATAAAAAAAGAAAAGGAATAGGTTGAAAAAATATGTCATGCATGCTGCAAGAATATTCTGATTCATGAAGTTGTAAATGCGTGTCTCTATCAAGTGTTAAATTTTATGTTAATGTCCTTATCTTTAAAAGATTTTCTCCTTTTGTATTATTCTAAAATGAACAAAGTTTAAATGTAATACCACATTTTTCACCTGCTCATAAATTGCAACCAGAGTCAATCAGTTATTTACAATTCAGCATTTACATTTGATTTACCAGGGAAGATGTTGTAATTATCATACATAGGATGCAAAGTTACCATGTTATTATATTGAGGATGTTAACTCCAGAAATATATGATTTGGCAATGTTCTCTTGCGATTGTGAAGAATGGTGAAGACAATTCACCCTTGCCATTTTTATGGCTTTGTCTGCGCAAATACTGCCAATCAAATTACAGTAATTTGTAATGCAATTACATTACAATGTATGTATGTGTTTCAATAATTTATGCATTGATTTGCTCTTGGTATGCAGGAAAGACAAACATGGCTGATCCACTAGTGGTGGAAGATCTATGGCAGTCCTTGCCAGACCATATTGTGGTAAAAATATTTGCCTGTCTGGGTCTGAAGGATCGCTATCAAGCGGGACTCACATGCAAGTCCTGGTACGAGAATTTCCACACACCAATCTTGTGGAGGACATTTGACTTCAAGTTTTTGGCTGAGGAGGACTCTTCTCAGCTGAAATGCATCGAGCTGTATGGCCAGCAGCTGAGAAACGTTTCAGTCATTCTCAAACAAACGGAGGAAGCCAATCGGAGAAATGCGTGTGAGGTCATCGATCAACTTGCGGAATGCACGGAGAGGAGACTAGAAGAGATATCCATCCAATTTACCACAGACAATCCCCTCTTCTTCAAGGGAGGCGAGTTTCTGAACAGTCTGGCCCTGCTCTTTGGGCCCCCTGCTCCCAATGTCAAGGTGCACAGTCACCTACGGAAGGTAGACCTGAGCAGAATGGCCGTTTCAATCACTGACATCCTTCTGTCATTACTTGCAAACAACCAGCCCACGCTGGAACACCTCAACATACAGAATGTCTCCCTTACATGCCACATATCCGACACTAAACTTCTCGAACTCGTCCAGAAGTGCAAGAAGCTGCGTGAGCTCAGCACCTTCTACAAATCCGTATCCGACGACGTCTTCAAGGCATTTGCGGACGAGGGCCACGCACCCCTGGAGTATCTCTCTCTGGCCTGTCGTCGTGAGGAAAAGTACCACAAACCTCTGTCTGCGGATGCGTGGGACATTCTTAGTGCCTCATCGCCAAAACTTCGTGTGAGTTTGAAATTTGACCACACCATAGAGCGACATCAAATCAGTCACATCTTGCAACCACAGATCCCCGTGACTGAGCTGAGCATGCGCACCATGTCTGAACTCCACCATGAAGTTGGCATCGTGGCTGCATTCTACTGCCGCACGCTAGAAAACTTTGTGATCGTGACCAAAGGTTCGGACTTGCTCAAGCGGCAGCTCATCAACCTTGTGTCCCAAGCACCCCGTCTGAAGGTCCTCCACTGCTACTGTGGGCTGGACGAGGACACCATTGCGCAGGTCAAGGCCTTGTGTCCCTCGCTGGTGGACTACACGCTGAAAACGGCAGATGACTTCCATGAGATGCAGAGGGTGTTTATCGGCAGGGCTGCAAGAAACACAGTCATGTCGGGTCGATAACTTGCTTCGTATGTTGCAAAATAAAGAAGGCCCACCCATACTGGTATTATAGGCAAGATTGTGGATATTTAGTGTGTGAGTCACAAGGTATCTCAAGAGCATGCTTCCTCAACCATACATTTGTAGTGATTTTTTTATTGCATTTATCTTTGGTAATTCAGAGTGTATTATGTTTACTTATAAATATGCATGTGGCTTTTTCAATACTGCTTGAATTCTGGAGAGCAGCCCTTGCAATCATCATTAACCCTTTCACTTCATAGAGAGGATTTGACCTTATTTTAAATTTTATCCTCTATATGCCTTGTATTAGCAGACTATGGCATTCTTGTGTGGTTACATTTCAGAAGACAATCACTAGAATTAGTAAGAAAGATATTATTTTCATGCACCTTATTTGTGCAATAACCGTATGGTCCATTCTTTTAAAAAAGTGGGCTGTAATATGGGATTAATTTGTATTTGTCCCAATTATCAAGGCATTACTATGAGTTTTGTATATAATTTCAAAGTTTGTATCATTACTACATCAACTATTGAAGAAGAGATTCCAGGCGTCATCCCAAAAGGGTTCCATGATGCTCATTCACCCTTGCAACTAAAGACAATGGGATTGTGATTCAAACCTAATACGTGTCATACAAACATGCCCCAAAAATTTCACTGAAAGTGGAGAGTGAACTCATGGTTAAACATGGATGTGTCATGTGCTCGTCTCTTTCCCCATGCTTTCATAAGAGTTCAAATGCACCTCAAATCTTGGATTAAGGTCAGTTGTTTTCACAGGAGTGTTTGTTCACTGACCTTGAGCTTGACTCCCTGCTTGTGATACATCACTCTGCTCAAGCTCAATTTACCTACATGTAGAGCATGCGCATGTTGTTGTAATATATCATGGAAATATTGGTGTTAAGATCCCACTTTGTTCACACACACTCAAAATTTATGCATTTCATGTAGTTGAACCATGGTGCACATCCAATCAATGATTGCTATTCAATTTCTTATGTCAATTGAACTTCATGTTTATATTACAATGTAATGTTTGAATCATAATCTGAAATTGACATTTTGTTGTATGCATGAATGGATGTGCGCATGTTTTTCTTTTGAACTTGAAAGTGCGTTTATTTCTATTGCATGCCATAGTGAATGAAAAGGCATGCGTATTCTTTGCACCATTTTCTGTGAGTGTGATATCTTTGTGTGATAAGTGCAAGCTATTTAATTTGTATTATGACGTCACACAGCTTCCCTCCTCTACCCTTCCCCCCCCCCCCACAAAAAAAAAAAAAAAAAAAAAAAAATGGAAAAAAAATCTGGTAAAACACACCATAGGTTCCTTCCCAAGTTATTGTAGACAACTTTTGCCAACTATGCAGTTTAGTTGCAGTAATCTTTCAATCTGAGTGCCTTATAATATTTAATATTTTTCACTCCCTTATTTAATTTGTGACAGCTTGAGTTCTTTTCAGTATTCAATGATATCATTTCCAAGTATAACTAGTTTTTAATCACTCATCATTTTTACTCACCATGCAACAAACCTGCGAAAGTATCAAAAAACTCGTAATGGTAATTCACAACTTCTTTATTAGTGCTGCACCTTTTTTCTTCGGGATCCTTTGACTAGTAGTACTGGTGAGATGTACAATTTGTACAATGGAAATGAACGGTGTACATGTCATGTTACTTGATAAGAAATTCTTTTGTCCCAACAGACACAGGAAATTTCTTTATTGACATGCAGGATGGTTGAGTTCAACTTCAGCTCCTTCAATCCCCCAGTGGGATGCTTATATAATGTTCCAACAGTGGCGGATCCAGAGGGGGGCGCACGCCCCCCCCCCCTTTATTTTTCGTTAAAAACAAAAGAAATAGAAAAGAAAAAAAAATGAAATGAAACCCGGAAGTGGCACCAGAAATAATTAGTCACGACCCCCTTTACAGAATTCCTGGATCCGCCCCTGTCAAGTGTAATGATTGTGCAGTTATCTGGAACAAAAACAGGAGATTCCTCTTGAAGGTTTGGAGAGGGTCTGTTACACACACACAAAATCTACACTGCCAGTGATGTGTGCAAAAACATATCAACACAAGGTCCCTTGAACAGTCCCTATAGATACATAATGCACTTGCATTACAAAGTGTGAAAATGTCAGAAATCAATTGCCACCTTATGTTATGGTATGAAGTATAGCCAGTGAGAAATGCTTGTGATATTTGTGCATTGACTTGCTTGATTAAAAGGAACTGAGTTAAAACTTTTCTATTGTAGTGTACGTGGTATATTGTCTTTCAGAAATTTGGTATACAGCATCATAATGCAATGCCAAATAAAATGATACATGATCACTGTCAATTTGGGTCAAAATATTTGAATTTATGTGCTTTGATTGTCTTTGCACAGTTTTATTTATTTGGATTGTAGAAATCAAAAGATCATTGTGCACTGTAACAGAGTGCGATCAGAAAGGAAGCCAAGATGTCAGAATGCGTGACATATTGGCTATATGTGCAATGATGAATACCTTTGTTCACCTCCACTTCTTCTATTAAAATACATTTCTCCACAGAGCTCTCCGTATCTTGAAATTTCAAGATTGGCATGCTGCATTTATAGAAAAAGTTATTGTAACATATTTATATGAATTCATGTGTCCAAAGCGTGCATTTCAGGAGAAGCAATTGCCAAGCCTTTTTCAGCTGGAGCCGGATCTCCTTAAGAACCACAGTAGCTTTAAGGTTCTAAGAGCTCTCTAATGCAATCTTAACCATAGTGAAGTAGTGGTAATACAAAAAAAAAAAAAAAGAGCAAATGTGGCCATGCTGATTTTTTTTGTTTTTTTTTGTTTTTTGCATTTTGTCACTTTTCAACTTGGCACTTAGAATCTCTGGCTCCTTTGAAGATGTTGTTGAATTGCAAATCTGTAGAGGCATGTGATTTACTTCAAAGTTTCTTTTTGGGCAAGGCACTTAAAATCTTGGGTGCTTTTCAGGATACTGTGCAAGCACTGTTCGCATATTGCTCTGACATGCTAAAAACTCTGATGGTTCACCCTGCTCCCTACATAGCGAACATTTACCGATTACAGGGCGTCATTTATTTCATTTATTTATTTTTTTCTTGAAGACGACACTTGTCAGACCTTGATTGTACATGACAAGATACAATGCTGGTAGAAGAGTGTATCGTGTAAAACATTTTGTACAGTGAAGGATTTGAATTTACTGTATCTAGGACAAATATTTTTCCCTAAGATATGCTGCAGCTAATAGTATTACAAGTGCTAATGGTTGATGCACAGTATCACTGTTATATCACTCTGTGCTTAACTGATCTTCCAGGGTGAAGTAAAAAAAGCATTGCAAAAGTTTGTTAAGCTCAGAATCTAAGAAGGCTGCGGCTTTAGATCTGCAGCTGCATTGCACACTTCAGCATTTGAGAGTCTTACCATGTATGTGACTGGTGCTTGATTGATAACACCTGTGAAGAATTGATTGTGAACAAGGTAAATCAAATAAACTGCTCTTTCATGACTGGATGGTATGAAATTGAGTTGCTCATGAGCCTTGCCAGTATTTAAAGCTCCATGGAATATTCTTCAAAGATCTCAGTACTATCAAAGATAGTCTATATAATGTAGTCATGAAGCTTTGCACCAGCAAATCTGTGATTGTGTAAAAATCAGAGTTAGTTTTATTTTAGTACCATTATTCATGTATTTATGCCTTTGTGCCATTTGTAGTATGGTATTTTCTGAAAGACACAGCAATAATTAGTGAAAATTATGCCATAATGCAGGGCTCCACACTAACTTTTATTTTCGGTGGCCCAAAGGCAAACATCCGACCTTTTTTGGTGGCCCGATCAGGCCACCAGATTCTTAATTTCTGAAACTTTGGTGGCCCGACGTGCGTTTTTGGTGGCCGTGGGCCACCGGGCCACCGTTAGTGTCGAGCTCTGCATAATGTCATATTGAGGCTCTACATTAAAGGACGAGTTCACCTTCATAAACATAAGGATTGAGAGAATGCAGCAATATTAGTAGAACACATCAGTGAAAGTTTGAGGAAAATTAGACAATCGATAAAAAAGTTATGAATTTGTAAAATTTTTGTGCTGGAACTGCTGGATGAGGAGACTACTACAGCTTGTGATGTCATATGCATACAACAGTATAAAGAAAATGTAAAGAAAATTCAACATATTTTCACTTTTTTGGCATAATAAAAGAGCACTTGACTTGCCTCTTTCTAAAGGCAGGGGGAATCATGTTACCCAAAACATATGTCAGTAATGAGTCAAGGGAATGTGTACTTTTTTTCAAAAGATGACATTTTGTGAAATTCTCTTTATATTTTCCTTATATTGTTGTACTCATATGACATCATACGCTGCAGTAGTCTTCTCATTTAGTGGTGGCTGCTCAACAACTTCAAAATTCATAATTTTGAACGGATTGTCTGATTTTCCTCAAACTTTCAATGATGTGTTCTACTGATATTGCTACATTCTCTCAATCCTTTTGTTTATGAAGGTGAACTTGTCCTTTAAGCAGTACATCTTTGCAGCTTCTTACCTTACTGATCATGTCTGTTGAGGCAGCTCGTATAGTACAGTAGTGACTATTTTTTTTTTCTCTAACATTTGATCTAAACTTTCAATGATAGTGCAAAATGTATTTTTTATGCTCTAATTAGTAGTGCAATGTCAGTAATTTTTATGAGAATAATGAGATCTATGAAGGAATCTATGAAGGAATACATTTCAGTCTATGCAAGAAAAAAAAAAATATAGCCAGATATTTGGCTAGGATAGATGGTCTTGTCGATTGTGATTTTTGTTTTTCCATAGACACTACACAAGTTGCATCACCAACCTACATCGTTATTTCCCCCAAAGTTTCAGCAAATATGATGTAATATGTGGATAGCCACTTATGGCTGTACATGTACATCTTTTTATATTTTTTGGTATGAACACAGTTCACAAATTGATGATATGTTCTTCTGTGATTTTTCTTTTTCACAATTCATTTGTTGACAGTCTTGTAATTTATAACAAAAAGGCATGTTATTATTTGTCCTGAATATCATTATTCATATCATTAAAAGGCCATGCATGTTTAAAGAGAAAATAACTATATGAAATCGGCTTTTGTTAATGGTTAAAGTGAAACATTTCGAAAGACAAGCTTTTGTCAGTCACTGTGTTTATAATTGAACCATACAATGGAAAACAAAGTTTTGCAATGATAAAGATGTTTGTTTGTTGTTGTTGTTTTTTTTTTTTTGTCAGAGTAAGTACCTTTATATAGAAACCTTCAGAGTTTGTTAGCATTTTAGTAGTCTTGTGTGAAATATTTTGTGACATTAGCATTTTATACGGATTGTTTTTAAAAAAAGATTTATATCAATAGATATATAGAGAGCTCTACTTTTGTGTATTGATAGGATAGTTTATGGTTGATTAAGTTTAAAGGGATGGTACAATATTGGTGGAGATGAGAATTGGGCTTTTAACTTTTTGCGAGATATCAAGAAAACACTTATGATGTAGTACAGAACATACCATTTTAAGAGGAATTCAAAGTTTATTTGATGAAAATCGGGTTTGGAATGCCTGAAACATCCAAAAACATAGTAAAACAAGGTGATCGTAATAAAGTGTGGGTCCCACACCTTATTAGAATCGCTCTGTTTTGGATATCTCAGCCATTTCAAAACCAATTTTCATCAAATAAATGTTGAGCTCCTTATAGATTTACATGCTCTTTCATATTTCATAAGAGGTTTCTCATTATCTCACCAAAAAATGTTAGAAACCTGAAATTAGGTCTCAACCCAAACTATACGATCCCTTTAATGTATCTTCTATGTTTGTTCAATGCATTATATGCCAAAAATTTCTCTTGCAATGTCATTTCTATTCATCTGCTTCCTGCCATTTGGCATGGAGATGATTAATACCTGGATTCAATTTACTTCCAAAGCCCAGTGTAATGAAAGACCCATATTTTGAAAGAAGTGCAAAATGCAACAAAATTACCATGACAGCAACATGTTTAGCTCATTGGATAGATTGCAGGACATTTGATTTATAGTCATTAGTAAAAATCATTAAAAAAAAAAAATTAAAGGATCATGGCCTGTGTGATTGTTATAACCCAAGGTAGTATTATGACTGCTTTTTTGCACAAGAGAGTTGTGATATTTTGATTACGACTGATAAGAATGTGCAATTTGGGTTGGTATGAGAGTAGATGTTCAACTCTACCTTTTCATTAAAAAGCAGTTGAAAATTTGTTGAATTGGGCATTTCCCATTATATAAAAATGAGTCATGTTAATTTGCAGAGCCTCAAGCGATGCAGCAAACTCATGAACTGAAGAATTGGTGTTACTACTCGTCGCTGGGGTGATAAGACCTCGTATCTACAAAATGTCAGATGTTCAGGAGAGCCAAAAAACATGGTGGCCAAAGCACTGTGGCGAATGGGATAGCCTTTCCTTTGAAATGCCGTGGTGGCTTCATTTTTGGATTAAGACAGTTGGGATTTGGACAGGACATCACTTAACCCATTATTTGACCATTAATCCAAAAAACTCATTTTCACCAAAATTGCAGATACAAGGTCTTATCACCCCAGCGACGAAATACATGTATGTTACATTATTTGATGCAAGCACAGAGCAGAAAAAAAAGAAAGCTAGGTTCATACCAATGTAGGTATGACATGCAGAAAGTGTAAAAAACCTCAAGTTTAAACACATTGTTTGCATTGTGCGAGTGATATTGAAGTGGTGTATCTTGCCACTATCATATGATGTACCATTGTGGCATCCCATACTTACGCAAAACTGAGTTGAAGGGATCACATCCTTTTGGAGGAATGCAGGCCAGTCTGGAATATGCTGAATTGATGAACTGCTCTGTTTCTAACCAGATGTCTATCATGGTAACACTTTGTTATTGCAAAGGTTTGTAAATCCACAAATGAAATACAGTTTGTTATTCCTAAGGGTTATTTTAATTAAAAAACAAAATGAGGTTCGTAACTTCAAAGGTTTGTTAGTACACACTTTTGAATTAATTTTTGGCATCATGAATCTTCAGAATAATACCACAGCTGTTTGTATCAACAAACCCTACTTCATTATCGGATCAACAAACCCATGGAATAACAGATATCACTCACACATGATTTCATCTATATTTTTTCTCTTGTTTTCTTCTTTTTGTAAGATTTTAATCATTTCTACAAATGGACAAACCGGTGGACAAATCAACCAAGATGAAGGTTGCAAAATATGAAAGAATAAAACTATTGCATTTTCTTTATGCTTGTGCTCAATTACCACAGTGTGTCAGAATTGCAAACTGTGTTTTTCAAATGCTGTCAGATGATAAGCAATAATCACAAACAGAAAGATCTAGATCCACTGCCTTATAGAATGTTATTTATAAGACAATCAAATAAAATTCAACTATATGTTGTGATTTAATCTCTGACAATTTGGATGTCCCTATATGTTGATTGTCATTGTTTTCTTTGGAGATACTTGAGGTTGTATGTGTATGTACTGTGTTTGTGTGCTGGAATATTAAAGGGGCATAGTCCCGGTAGTGTAGATGGCGCTGTTGATGATACTGCCGATCATCGTTAGCATTGATACGAAGATTACCAAAGCGTAGGTCTCTATAGGAAACTACGCATTTGACTAAAACACCGGGACCATGCACCTTTAAGTGGATGAAAGATAATGGAGGAGGGAACTTGTGTAATGTTATCATTTGATAATTATAATACCTGAAATGACATTGTTAAAGAAACTAAAATCACAGATGAAGTGACTTCTAGAAAATGGAAATTTCAACTTCTTTAAAGGAGGATTCTTGACCAGAAATAACTTGATTTAAATAAAAGATAACAATTTAAAAGCATGGCAATGAAAATTGTAATGTAATGGTAAAGGTTTGCTAATTTTTGCAAAACAGTTCTCAAACATTTGATATGAATATGCAAACGAGTGAACTGATGATTTCATCACCTTACAGTTTTCTTTTGATCTTGAACTAATGATTTTTTTTTTTTCAGCTGTAAAAGTACTAAGCATGATATGCTATTCCTCTCTGAATAACTTCACAGTAATGATCAGTAAGATATATTAGGATTTGAGAGTGAGGCAGGATTGTGTTATGATCAACAACAAATGGGTAATGTCAAGATTTGTATTCTAACTATGTGGCAAGTTGCGAGATGACATCAACTCACTCATTTGCATATTTTATGTTCACAAGTTTTTTTGTTTTTTTTTGTGAATACACATTTGTGTCAGTGAAACTTCACACAATTTAAACTTCCATAATGTTTATCCCTGACTTTAATCACATTTACACTTCTGTGCTTATAAAATGTTACTCTTCTTTTGAGACTAACTTTTACAGGTTGCTTGTCAGCAATTATCCTTGAAGTCCTGAGATGAAGGCAAAGGACTGAACTCCCCACTACATTCTGTACTGTAAAAGCTGTCATCTTCGCGAGGGTTTAGTTTTTGTGAAGTTCGTTAATCACTGTTGGGCGAATTTAACAACACATGAAAATATTGCCACCTGATCTTGATCACATAAAGTGTTGGAGTGAATGGATAGGCATTCGCACATTTATGAGGGCCTCGGTGTCAAATCGCTTAAAAAAAAAAAAAAAAAAAAAAAACGACGTCTGTGACCGCCTCATTTGCAAAATTATTTGTACATGAAAATAGCAGCTTTTACAGCATATCATTTCAGATCTTATGAAACAAACATCATCTGTTGTATCATACAATTCAGTCAAAATATTCTCAAGGATGTAATCTTTCAACTTCCAAAAACTTTTGTGTAAATGCAATCTGACAAGTTTATTTTCAAGCTTTTTTTTTTATCACATTTCCAAATACATTGTACAGTGCACTCCCATTATATGGAACACGGTTATAATGAAATTCCAGTTACAACAAAGTAAAAATTTAGGTCACAAGATTATCAATTCTATGTATTTTTATTGTTTATCTATTCAGTTGCAGCAAAATTTTGATATAACGAAAGAAAACTGCTGGTACCGAGGACTTTGTTATAAAGGGAGTCCGCTGTACTGTATGTCACAAAATAACATTTGTAAATTTAACATGTACAAAATGTACATGCATACATACAGAAAAAAAAAAATGATAAATATGTCAAGTATTTACCTAACTCATGATCATAAGATTTTGCCTGAACAAGCCCATGTGGCTCTTTCATACAATGGGGAAAGCACCCACACATGCACGCATGTACACACACGCACACACACACACACATACATATCTGGAACACCCATTACACATAAGAATAACATACAGATTGGCGAAAATGTACATGGAGTCAAAATATTTAATGCAATTAGGAAAGATCTCTTCACAGCAAGTATTTTTAAATGATGCCAATTCATGGTTGCAAAGTTGCAAAATACAATCATCTCTGTACTCACACAACTAAAATACTGTTAGAAATCATGCTGTACGTTCCGACATAGGTATATAAGAGGCGGCTATGCAAATTCGTGAGATTTTGAAGGGAAATATACAAGCTTGTCTTTGGGTGATAACCCAGTGAAGAGGAATGGACTGGAAAGTACAAATTACACCTGGAATTAGCTACCAATTGAAACTGGTTATTCAAAAATATACACAACTTTCCTTATTTTACAAATGTATATCTTCACATACTGCTGCATATAGGCTTTGGCTCTATAGAAATACATTATGTATACTGTGCTATGTATGAGGAACAGAGTGTGAGCTAAAACATAGTGGTACGCTAATGCGATTCAGGAAAATTTCAACTTACTATTAATGTACGCGATGAGATGAAGTACCAGAATATTGCAATTAAATGAATTCAGTGCAAGTGGATACTGAAGTGTATGAACCATAGTTATACAGGATCGTCTTTGAGCGGAACAACTTAACGTGCACCTTAACAAAAACATTCCCTCTGTGCCTGTGAACATGACATAATATTAGACAGGGAATCTGACAGCTTCACAGAAATGGAGACACTACAAACCAAGCAAACATTGAGAAATGGTCAGTATGACAATAAAAATGAAATGTAAGAAAATATCTACTCATGGATATACTGTCTTTCCCTTCTTCCTTTTCTTCACATACGGTATGTCATTGAGATAATACTAAAACTGCTTTCCCGTGGGAACAATAAAGAGGGTTTTACTGATTTTATCTTGAGCTGGCATGAATATGTTAGGGAATTTTATACTGCAAAATCTCTTCTTCTTTTTTAAGCTTTCTGAAATATCAGATTTAAAAAAAAAATATGTTGCGACCTGAAATATTCTCAACATGTGATAACTTCTTTCCCCTTTTCCTTATGCTAATTTGTGGAAAAAAAAAGATGTATGCAATAGTTTATAAATGTGAACTTCTCCACACTGACACAATAATACCATAAAGTCTGCATAATTGCAACTTTGAACAAGTGTGCTAGGTGCCATGATGTTTAATATGTAATTCCATGTAAGAGTACGGTCATATCAGATACATGTATATCAAGCCAATGTATAACTGCCCATTCTTACAAAATATATGGCATGAATATGAATAAAATTCAGCTCATAGCATGCATCACTGAATCAACTCACGAGTACAAAGATGCACACACTAGAAAAGCCAGAGTTTGACACCTGAATCCGCGGACAGCATAGCCTGGTGTCCTCATCAAGACCAAGCGAGTCACTTAATTAACAATATCCAAGATGGCAGACTTTAAACTTGCTTTATGAAGGCAACGCTGGGTTTAGAGTTTACAACTTTACTTACACTGATCAGCTGTGTCATGAACTTTACTGCTATAATATACAAGTATTTCTGATCAAAGACAAGGAAATATATACACCAAGGACCAAATCTGAACTGTACATAGAGGAGAGACATACTTCATGACTGTGTTATTTCACATCCGAAATGTGGTAAATCTGTGCTCGTGGTATCAACTGAATACCAACACAAAGCGTTACAATACAACACAATCATGGGAAAGGTAGTGTGTGGATAAGACAATATATACAAGAGTGAAAAAACAGATGGCTACAAAACCACCCAAACACCACACTAACTCATGTTGGGACATAAACTAATACATACCAAAAACAACTACAGAAAAGTACATTAACTTATTTCACTGCCATGGAAGCCAAACGAATAGAGAATTTTTCAACATCGTATCACAGGCAAGTAAACTCAGACTTAAAAAATGAGACAATTTGTTACCAATGTGAAGACAGCTGAACATTACATGTATGTTTGCATACCTGCATCTACTCAGGTCATAAATTGACCATTGCTTGCTGATCATAAGTTCTGTGAACATGCATTCAGAAAAATTAAAAGTCATACACAAACAACAATAATTACTTTTTAACTGAACCAAAGAAATAACTTTCTCTAGATTGCTCAAGTTCCTTGTATACATGCATCTTGGTATTACACACTGTGGTAGTAACTGATTAATTTCATGAATTTTTATCTTAATTTCATCAAATTTCTAACTGGCTTAATATGCTTCTCATCCCTCTCATTTCCACACTGATCTTGCTCAAAAATGTAATGTGACGTACAATCCTTTACAAATATTAAAAAAGAAATATGAAGAAAAGAGGAAAGGACATATACACAAGAAGAAATGGACCTATAGATCACATAGCCAGAAAAGTAGTTTGCAGGAATATTGGCACATTTATCGAGGGACTAAAATAGGTTGCAGGATTACAAGGCTTGGTGTGGTAAATTTGGGATTGAAGCTTGAGTAAGCACAGCATTAATCACAAACTTATGGTCATGTCTTAAAATTGGCAGCAAAGTAAAAGAAAGCAGTTGAGGGGAGGTTTTTTGTTTTAAACGAAGGAGGCAGTATCAAATGCACAACTGTTGTCCTAAATGCTCTCCTCTCCAGCAGTAACTGATACTTTAACTGGGCTCTCGTTATGTTGATGTTACAAGCAGAAGATGATATGCTCAAGCTCTAAAAAAAGGGAGCATGAATGTCTTTCATAGAAATTGAAGTGTAGTCTTCATGGTGACAATCAAAGTGGTTCAAATATGTAAACACACCATCACCTTCTGGCACTTGTATTATCAATTTCATATGGTTGTCAATGGAAATGTATCCTCCGGGTCGTTAAACTTTCAAGGTTTAAGAGTACACCGTGATGGACTTGAACACCAAAAAAAGAAAAACCACTCAAAAGGCGTGGCCAGCAGAATGTCAGCAAGCGAAATATTATCTTTGACTCTGAAAAAGACATATCACTGAGGGTAACATCATCTAAAACAGGAGCCTAGATTAGACCATCATACATGTCCAAATTTCACCATGGTGCAGGACCACATAGAAGCTTAATACAGTCTTAAAAGCAACAAATCAAAGTTGCTCAAATGTGTTTACACATCATTACCTCCTGGCACTTGCATATCTACTTCATACGGCTGTCTCACATCCCATCACATGTTAGAATAATTCAATGGTGAAAAAAAAAATATATATATAAACACATGGCTTAAAAAATGGTATAGTTCTAGTTGAGATGGGGATTCAGATTTTAACATCTTGCAAGATACTGAGAAAACTCTTATGAAACATTAAAGAGCATACAATTCTCAGAGGAATTGAAAGTTTATTTGGTGAAATTTTGAAATGGCCGAGATATCAACAAATAAAGAGGTCCTAATAAAAGGTGGCACCCTACTTTTATTAGGACCGCTATAATGTACTTTTTTTTTTATCTAAGCCATTTCAAAACCGATTTTCATCAAATAAACTTTGAATTCCTCTTAAAATTGTATGCTCTTTAATATTTCATATGTGGCTTGTCATTACCTCATAAAAACTTGAAATGTAAATCCCATCTCAACCAAAAACCATCCCTTTAACTAGATGCCTCTAATTTAACTGGCTCCTAAAATTGTTTTCACCCCCAATTGAAAATTCATTTGTGAATTCATCCCATTTCAATTCCAAAATATTCTACTGCTTTAATAAGCATAATGAAATGATACAAAAAATTACAAATTTTGGATGAAGATGGCTGAAATGAGGAAATTTTGCTCTTGGATTCAGTGCAATTGTTGGAATCTTCTGCTTGCTTGCTTTTTTTTTTTATATCATCATTTAAAATTGGAAATTCTGAAGAACAAAAATAGTAAAAGCAATCAAAGATATCATAATCATCTTAATCAGTTAAAGAGTTGGAGACAGTAACTAGAACCCAGCAAGTCGAAATGAACACATCTATATCACTGATACAAATATAAAGTCGATGTTGAGAAAGTATGACACAGATGAAGTACGTATAACATTTAAAACCCATCTAAAGTTAAAAACTGACCGTCTAGTTGCTCATTGTCAAAAGTTTCTTGAAACCCAAACTTCAGTGAATGTGTGAAGGAGCAAATGGTAAAGGCGGTCGCTATTGCTCCTCTACAAAGAGATAGATGGTGCCGTCTCCCGTGCCGTCATCATCTTCCTCCATGGCTGCAATGACGGATCCCTCCGAGATGATGCCCTGGCTCACCATCTGCTGCTGGAGGGAGGCAGCCTGCTGCTCAGTCAGGGCCTGGCCCTCTGGTTGTGCAGGAGCTTCCTGCTGCTCACCAGCCTGCTCAGCTAGCAGCTCCGGAGGTTGAGCAGCATCACCCGATGCCTCGGAAACCTGCAGCTGGTTGGTAGCCGCCTGGCCCTCTATGTGCATGTTGTCCCCTTCTCCTTGCTCCACCGGCATGATCAACTGACCTGGCTCCTGGTTTCCCTGGACGGCTGCGATGCTGCCGTTCATCATTTGTAAGGCCTCGTCCACATTCTGGCCATTCCCGCCGACGGTGAGAATGACGGGTACTGTACCGTCTGTGGTCTGCACCAGCTGAACGGTGCCTTCTGCACCTTGCTGCATGGCCACCTGGATGGTGTTGCCGTCAGCTGTCGTTAGAGTTTGCGTTTCGGCCACGTCTTCTGCAGCAGCCTGCTCTTGCATCTGCATGCGCTGGCGTCTTGTGATTCGTTTGCTGGGGCTGGCGATCTCATCTGGTGCCTTTCGCTTCTTAGAGCCGTCCGCTTCCTGAACTATGTTGTGTTTGCTGCGTTGGTGGTTGATCAGGGTCTGCTTGTGCTTGAAGGTCTCGTGACATTCTTCACATTGGTACGGCCTCTCCCCAGTATGGACCCTCATGTGAATGACAAGGTGACGCTTCTGAGGAGCCGAGTACCCGCACTCTCCACATTTGTAGATCTTCTCCCCTCTGTGGCTGCGAACATGCTGCATGTATGTGTACCTGTCTGAGAATGCATTCTCACATATCTTACAGATCATTGGCTCGCCAGCTGTGTGCATTTTGCGTATGTGGGTCTTCATGTCAGCAAAGCGTCCAAATGTGGTGTCACAGTGCTCACACTTGTGACTGGGACGGTTACCCACGTGTTTCCACTCGTGTTCCTTGAGGCTGCTCTTCTGAGAGAAGGCCTGGTCACACTGGCTACATTGGAAGGGCCTCTCCCCAGTGTGGACACGCATGTGGCGCTTCAACTTGTAGTTGTCAGTACTGGCATACTCGCACAGTGTGCACTTGTAGGGCTTCTCTCCTGTGTGTGAGCGCATGTGGCGCTTGATCTTGGACGCCTCCACACTGAGATAGTCGCAAAGGGGACATTTGTGGGGTTTCTCGTGGGTGTGCATGTATTTCATGTGGCGACCGAGCTCCCCTGATGTTCCAAAGGCCTTCGGGCATATCTCACACTTGTAAGGCTTTGTGCCTGTGTGCGTGTTGTGGTGATTCCGCAGCAAGGTTGAGGTACGGAATATTCTCCCGCAGAGATTACACTCGTGCACCTTTGGTCTCCTCCCTGTGCCACCCTTCTTGGCTCTGTTGAGGACCTGATCCAGCAGCCTTCCATCATCAAACTTGGGCACCACATATCTCGTCTTCTTCTTAGCCCCTACCACTTCCAGAGTTTTCCCATCATTTCCGACTGCCACTGGAGCCGTATCGTCCTCTCCTGCATAAAAATCATAGACGGATGGATCTTGCCCGTCCTCTCCGTCCACTACTTCCCTGACGATGACAATCTGCGTCTGCGAGTTGGCCTTGCGCTCTGGGTTCTTGCGCGGACGGCCCCTTCTCCTCTTGGCCGGCTTCTCCACGATGATGGTCACCTCTTCGTTGTCTACGGACGCCACCTGCAGCTCCCCGTCTCCTTGTGGGGTCTCCTGCTGCTCCGTATGCTCTACAGGATTCAGCTCTGTGAAGGATGGCTGGTCACTGGCTGAAGTCACAATTACAGGCTGTTCATCCCCACCCCCATCCGATGCTGTCACGGTTGGAGTTCCATCTGTCCCTTCCACTGTCTGCAAGATTGTGTACACCTCTGTCCCAGGTTCAGCGCCAGGCTGTAATGCAAGCAACATCAAATTAAAATGATTATGATGGAGAAAAAGCAATATCGGCACTCTCCTGAAAGTTATATTATCTGCATATTGTAGCTGTCAAGATTTGCACTGTGAAGACAAAAATTACATGCATGGTATCTTGGGAGTCTCTAACATTTTATTAGCATCAGAGTTATTGTCTCTGCTTTGACATGTATTGTTTACAGGCAGTTTTGAAATATTTCTAAATCAGTCAAAATAGTTTTGAGTAGTATTCTTGATATACTACCACACTCTGTGGGGGAAAAAAAAAAAAACAAAAACTTGTTGATCTGCATTGTGACCATTTTATTTATTTATTTTTTTTTGTGTGTGTATTTGATCGACATTAAACCAAGATACCCAAATAAGAGTAACTACACACACCAAATATACAAGTGTTGACCACTGATTAGCTATTGACAAATTCAATAACCACCAATTGTTCTTTTACTGCATGTGTGACTGAACTTTTAGAGGACTGAAATTCATCAAAATACACTGACCAGCAACAGCATGGATAATGATAGTCTGTATGAAATTCAGACAGACAAGGAATTACTAGTGTTACCTCATTTGTAAAATCAAAATTCTAGGCTGGTTTGTTCGTAGGAATACACGTCGACCCAAGCCGTGCAATATGGTATTTCCCTTTTCCTGTATATAAGCTTGTCTTTTCTCACCTGTGCCATTGCCAGCTGTGTGGTTCCATTGTGTGACACTGGAACAAACTGGGTGTTGCCCGACGTGGACTGGTACACAATGTTATCACCCACCATGCTGACCGGTGCACCAGAGAAGGCGATCTGAGTGACCCCTTGCTCCATGGGGAGTTGACCATTGTCCTGCATGGCCACCATCAAAACCTACCAAGGGGGAAATGTCAGAAGCAGTGAAAGTCAGGAAGGCCGGGTAGCTGTATATTCCATATAATTTCCCTAGTATAATATTTCTCAAAAACAGCAAGTTCCTATCACAAAACACAAGACAGAGATGATTTGATGTGTTCAATTATCCAATTGCATGTCAAGGAGGAAATGTTCTGGCACGGAGGGGAGTGCTTATTCAAAAAGAACAAAAGCAGTTGATGTGATGCCTACACTGTGCTTCAAGCAACCCATTTTTCTCTCATGTGATATCTACTTATTTGGCACAGCTCAGCACACAGCTTATATCTTAACCCCTAATTTGTCTCACTTAATGATACAGAACAGCCGACAGGCCTCATATTCACATACTTTCCTCTGCAAATTAAAAAAGACACCTCCAATTTAATGCAATGAATTTTGCATCTCATGTAAATGTCTCATATTTACAATCACCTGACGACAGCCCTTTGCCACCAATAACAATAGAGGGATAGTCATACGAGACAACTAATCAACAGATTTCATCCACCATCAATCTTACTGAAAACACCAAATAAAAGCCTCATCACCTGTTGCTGGCCAATTGACGAGCCATCCTCGACATTGTGCACCATCACCACTTGTTCTCCGTCAACTGTCTGGATCCCAGCAATACCTTCGGCACAAAAATCAAGTAATACATAGAGAAATGATCGTAACTTTGCAAGCTCTCCTCTGATATAAGTTATCAGTCACTAGAAAGGGAAGCATCTAGTCTTTAAGAACAGATGGAACAGTACTAACACTAAAGAGGCAAATCAAGCCTTTTTCCCCTCTAACACGTCATTAATTACCATCAAAATAGGACCAGAAAATCATTACAGAAAAGCTGTCAGATGTGACAACAGTCATAACTGATGAATGAATGAACTACTGGTGGAATAAGTTGGTTGCTGTTTTAGCTGCAAGGGTAGTATATGAATTTGTCCTCTATATGGTCTCATAACCCTGCTAGGGTAGTAATTGAATTTGTCCTATATTTGGTCAAAGGATTGCAATGACTTTAACAAGATTCCAGCAAGAAGCACATAATCATGATTTAAATAGATAAAGTGACTTACGACTTGGATCAACCTTGGCGCCATCTTGGTCTATTAGTGTTGTGCCATCCAGCTGCTGAATGAATGGGTGTTCTCCTGAAACATCTCCCTACAGAAAACACAAAATAAATACATCAAAAGTACAAGATCCAATCCTGTTGTAGTTTTCAGTATCTAGTTACAGTTCAATCATATTGTAGGTTCTACACACAATGAGGTAAAAATACTTTATTTTGTTGTCAAGTACATCATACTAACATGAGATGCTGAAATGAGCTCCCAGACACACACAAATAAATTTGGAGCGTTCCTAAGAATGCATCCGACCCAGTAAATCCAAGCACGGAAACATCTGCTTAAGAATTATAGTGTCGCAGAAAAACAAAACAAAAACAAAACTGTCAATCTTGCTGCATCTTTTTACAAATGAGTGTAATACAATAATTTTGACAGTGCAGAAGGACCGACAAAGATCCCTGCTTGTTGTAAGACCCTGCCAAAAGCATTTACACACTTACCTCTTGCTGCTCCTGTGCATTGTTGGGAGTGATGTTGGCCGAAGCATTGGCCAAGAGTTGTAGGGTGTGTGTGATGTCAATAGTGGCTTGATCAGGGACGTGGACTGCTTGTGCGTCACCAACTCCAATGTCTCCTTTATCCGCTTAGTTATCAGAAGAGTACAGTCATGAAGAGATATGTTAATGCCATTGTTGAGGCTTTTAACTCGTCCATTAAATAATTTAAAATAAAAAAAAACCTTTCTCATTCTGTGACTCTTACAAATGTCCATGATTCACCAGGAAATTGCTGCCTTTTCATTTACCTGTCTTTTTGTGATCGATTTCGGTTTTACCATACTGGCTTACTGATGAAAACTTTCAGATCACGCTAAAGGTGGATAACTATTCTGTAGCCAGTTGTCATACAGACAATAAATTGAATAACTACATATCTGAAGAGTCCTAAAATTAATAATAATAAAACAACAACAACAACAACAACAACAACAACAACAACAACAATAATAATAATAATATAACAATTAATTAATAATTATAATGCTAAAATAATATACATGATGATAACAATAATAACTAGAAAATAACTGAGTAAAAACTAGAAAAGCACTTGGAAAGTGCACATCTCCCCACCAAGCAGCTCATTTCCACCAATTCACAGCATGCAGATACTGTAAAAGTGGAAATTTTCGCGGTGTTGAAATTTTCGCGCATTTCGCGCAACCAGAAACTAGCGCGAAAATAAAATCCCGCGAATATTTTTGCTTGCCATATGTTCCTGTGCGTGATGTCTAGATTCCGCGGAATTAAAAACACGCGAAACTCTTCTGACCCGGCCAAGCGCGAAAAATTAGTCGCGCGAAAATATCCACTTTTACAGTAATCATCCTATTTCCCAAAGAAGTATGCACACCTCAAACATGCACTCCCTCGTTTGTTGGCCCATTTGCTAATGATAATCCTTCAAAAGAATTTTTTAAAATTCCTGGATCCAGATGATATCCAGATCCCTACCAAACTTAAATCATCTGTTTCTGGTGTCATTATAAATTTTTCCTGTAAGTGTCATCCAAATCTATTCACAATTTTTTGAGTCATTTTGCAAACAGACAGACACAAAACAAACAAACCAATGTAAGTAAAAACATAACTTCCTTGGAGGAGGTCATAATAATGATGTCAACGACAATCATAACAACTACAGCAGTAACAACATTTATTAATATCATCATCATCATCATCATCATTATCATCATCATCATCATCATCATCACAATAACTTACCATTTTCTTCTGTATTTTCTCCCTGCTCCTCTTCAGCAGGTTGCTCCCTTTTGATATCTCCACTTTCAGGATCCCCCTCTTCCCCTTGTTCAGCTTCCTTCACCTCACCTTTGACCTCCTCTGCCTCCTCTGCTACACCTCCACCATCCTCCTCTTCCTCACCGCTTGCTCCTGTTGTTTCTGCTTGGGGAAGAGGTCGAGTTTGAATTTTAGCTTCATATGGAACTCATTGTGGAACAATGTTCTCCTAAACATTAGACATCTGTGTTGCCGTAACAAACTCATCTTTTTTTTTAATTAATGTTATATCAAATTATGTTAGTGAAATAAAACCTGTATGGAATACAATAAAATGTTTGCATGATGCGACCCAATGCTATTGGTATTAATACCTCACAGTGTTATGCATTTCTCAAACTGAACATTATCATTATGACAGAGCAACTCAACATAGCAATCAAAATGCTAATAAGCTGGCCAACATTACAACAATGATTTCCCTGTAGGACAAGGGGTAAGTATCAAGCAAATTTGTGAATCAGTGGGGGTCATTTCTATAATCTTCGACCCATTATTAGTTTGTAGGATGACAAAGCATCATCACATATCGATGTTTGTTCAATTTCTGTGAAAATCCACAGTTTCTGACCAATGTCAATCTGACCTTTGACTTTGTTTTTCATTGTTCCACCCTGAAGTGTTAGCAAAATACAAACCAGTGAATCAACCAGACAAATAAAATGGCAGCCAATGTTTCCATGTACACATGCAAAAACACAGAAGATGAGAAATTTTCACACGTGTCATTGTAGCAAACATCCCCCTTTAAAAAGTTCTGTAGATGCAATAATGGCAAAAAGGAAATGGACTGCTTATTTCTTTTTTTTTTTTTTTGAAGACCAAACAAAACAAGGCCTCGCATTCCCCTTTTGACAGAAAAATACTTAATGACTTGTTGTTTGCATTGTCTTAACAAGCACTGCTGCATTTCCTTGGAGCACTGACCTGCAGAACACTCTTACATCATGCATTACTCAAACTTGCATAATTTTGTACTAGTGTCGGGTGCTACCTGAACTAGATTTTTTGTACATTTCTATTTCGTTTTGGGTGAAGGGTGAAGGGTGAAGGGTGAAGGGTGAAGAGAGAAGGGTGAAGGGTGGAGGTTGAAGGATGGACCTGATTGCTGGGGATGCTACCCACCTGCAACCGGCTGCTCACTGTTGGATGCCGAGGCAGTTGCTGGCCCTGACGACAGCTCCTCATTGAAGTTCTGTAGGTAGGTCTCCAGGACATTCATGGATGCTGCATCAGTGCCCTCTGCAGCCCCACTCTCCCCCTGGCTTTCCTGGGTTTCACCTGCTTCCGCTGGGGTCTCCTGCTGTGCGTCTTCTGTACTATCCATGATTGCAGGTCAGAGCTATCACCACTAAAAAGAGGAGGGAAAAAAAAATCAAGATAGTTGGGTGTTCTTTTTCATATCAGCTAATGAGATTTGCTGCATGTAATGCTTATAAACATGTAGGTGGCAGTTTTAGCTTAAAGGCATAATTTACCATTTGCAGATGAAAAAAAAATACACAGGTTTAGTGTTTCAAAATAGTACTAAAATGTGAGTTAGGGATAGACACAACCACTGTACAAATTTGAATCAGTATAATCAATGGTAAGTATTGTTATACAAAATGTGATCAATGGATACAATAAAAATGTTTCTGACTAAAGCGTCTACAGTTATGGTTTAGTCGGAAAAATAGTAATATCTCCTTATATTTTAGGCTTTATTATTAAATTTCTATACGGTACGATGTTTTGTGATACAACTGACCTACACATATGCATCAAATGTGATATCTCAAACATTTTTCAAATCACTGCTCCCAATGGTAAGCAGAACCTTTAATGATATTTGCTGCTTGTAATGCTTATAAACGTGAATGTGGCAGTTTTCAGCATAACTTTGTAACTTCATCTGATTTATGGGTGTCCCACACAAAGTTGGAATCCCTTGGTCAAAATGACCATCTATGTCACAGACATGAAAACCAGTCATCATTCCCATGTATAATGAACAGGAAAGGACTCCCTCAGCTACAGATCACTGAAAGCATTCAATGGAGATTCTTGCAAAGCTGCTTTCTTGCTATAAAAATTGAAAAATACCATACAATTACATGTCCACTACTATGGACGCACGTTTAGAGACTTTAACCTGTTGAGGACGCGTTCCGAGTATGCTCGGGCAGGTGTCTATGGGAAATGCCTGTTGTAGCAAAATTAGTCCATCCTCAACGGGTTAAAGGTATTATTTACCATTTGCAGATGAAACAAAAACCCAGCCTTAGTGCTTCAAAACAGTTCTAAATGTGAGGAATAAAAACAACCAGTGTAAAAAAGTTAATCAGTATTTCAATGTTTTGTTAAGTATTGTAAAATGTAAAAAATGTGAATAATTATAATAAAACTGTGTCTAGACTAAACCGTCTGCAGTTATAGTTTAGTGAGAAAGATAGTGATATCTCCTTATATTTTAGGCTTTAATGCAAAATTTTCATACCGTAGGATGTTTTGATACAACTGACGTACACATATGTATCAAATGTGATAATGTGATAACTCATAACATTTTTGAAATCACCATTCCCAATGGTAAACAGTACCTTTAAAACTGTTTTCAATATGGGAAAAGTTTTGTTTGTTTGTTTGTTTTGAGCCATTGTAAAGATATTCACAATTCAAGCACTTCAACATGTGATACCTTTGTGTGTTAGTTGAATATTTTCTTGAATCCTGCTGAACTACAGGTATTTGTACATGTTCACACAGGTGATGTGAAATATCTGAACTGCAAACACTAGTGACATTTCCTGCAGAACTCGAGCTTGCTCTTGAATATATTCATTGTCAAGTGTCAGAGAATCACTAATTTGTTCACTTTTGCTAAAATTACACAAAGTCATAACATGGATACAAGTGTATGTACTGTGCTCCTATGTTCACATTTCTATCACAGTAAGATTATTATTTTTTTTTTTTTTGGCTGTGTTTTGTTTTGCTTTGCTTTGCTTTTTTTTTTTTTTTTTTTGGGGGGGGGGGGGGGAGGGATGGTGGTGGTTGGTTTGTTTTACAGTCCAAGGTAAAGGGAGAACTTACACCCCCCCCCCCCCACTTCCTACCCACGGATGCAAACTAGTATAGGCAGTGTACACTAACTGTATCACATACACACACACACACACACCCACAAACACACATACACACACACACACATGCACAAAGGAAGGCCTTGGCTAGGAACAAAGTGAGAACAAGCAAAGCTTGTTTTGTCACTTTGTCACTATATGAATGACTGCTATGTGAGTACAGCTTTGCCAGTGATTACAGGTCTACATGTAATAGAGGGAATAATTTTCCTGGTATCGCATAGCAATTTGCTATGCATTTTGGTATGACTGACGTATACAAAAAGTAATTTGCATAGCAGTTTCATTACATAGACTTGTATACCATTTTGTTGAAAATGTATGTCCATCGACAAAAATTGCTATTCAATTTCGACAAGAAAAATTATTCCCTGTAATAGGTTTCCCAGTACAATGTCTTTGGCAGAAATTGCATCTCAATACAGGACAGGAATGAGTGTGTTATAGTCTCTACACTAACTTATCATTTGATGTTTTGGGATTGAATTACACCTCCATCTTACAGTTTGCCCTACTGTACTACCAGCTACTATGCTGTACTGTAAAGCAAGAAAAGTTCACGACATGAAAGTTTTGTGAATTTCCACTGGCATGGCATTCAGTGCATTTAGTGTAGACAAGAACTGTTGTGTGCATTTTAATTGGGGAATCTTGGCCATCGCAAAATTGGCAACATTAAAATGCATGTGAACATTATTGTTTTTACAGCAATCACTGGATCAATCAAACTTGAACAACCACATGTAAAAAGGGGTATGCTTGATCTAAAATATTTATAAGCAACATTCACTTATTTTATCATGCGAATTATAGTTGCAATTTCATTTTTTTATTACTGCACATGTGGAAATGCATATATAAATATATATATATATTTTTTTTTTACACACAGACTGTACCTGAGAATTAATATTGATTAACAGCTTTAGACAATTTGTTCAGGGTTTTCCCAGCACATGAAAACATGTCAACCGTTCATAAAATTGAGTTGACAAACTAGTTTGACATTTACCCACTTCATACTGACCAATTGCAACTGGCTAGATGTCACAGAAAGACATTGGAAAAGGGGAATAGGTTCCTCTTGAGCCCTAAGTTCATACTTTGTATAATATAAACAATAACACTATTACAGCTCTACTTTTGAAAAATATAATTGTATATCAGAGAATACTATCAAGAGCCAGGATGGGGTATAAATGTAACTAGCAACAATTTGGCATGGCAGTTCGCAGTACTTGACATTTTTGGTTTCATTCTTCAAGTGTACACATAATCCAACGATCTGCGTACGTATGTAATTAGTACATGTTATACAGAAAATTCAAGTTCACTTGTGACATTCCACTGCACGCTCTATTTGTACTATCATGTTCCAAGTGATACACGTTGTAGGATGCACCAGGTGCATTCTACACTACACTACAGATGCATTCTACGCTAAAAAATGCTCTACAAAGACACACATTGTTTATTATGAATATGATTGTCAGTAGCAGCTGATACACCAGACTTCTACAATCACAATAAGCTGCATGAGGTCATGCATTGCATTTTACTATGAGATCTACAATTTGTATGTAGCTACACTGTAGAGTCTATGGGTATTCCACTGAAGTACTGTTTTGTTCCCCCAAGTCAAAAAATTGGAGTAGAATTTCTAGAACCATGCCACATTTTGAAACACATTTCTTGGAAAGCCACATTTATCATGTAGGCCTAGGCCTACATGTATATAAATTGCAATTTGGGAGTTTTCAGCTCAGATTACATGGTATGCACTGCTCTCCAAAACCAGAAGTAAGTTGATGACCTGGGCAGCCTGGTAATTAATGTAAATATATTTCACAACAGATTCACAGAAAGACATGCGAGGCTGTACAAAGGTGTTTAATAATCACAAATTGTCCTTTTTAAATTATGGACATTTCATATTGGAAATATTAAAAGTTGTTTTTTTTTTTTAAAAGTAGATCTATCCTGTAATGCTGGTGCAATTTTGGTTCAATGGAACTTTTTAATATTATGAAGATATGTAGATTCTACCTAGATATGAAAGTACATCAGTGCCGGATAGAAGAGCAAGTTTGTTTTGAGCAACTTGAAAGTCAACATCCGATCGATACTGATGCTTTCTGACAACCAATTTAGTTCAAATTTATGTAATATTATAGGAAATAGCTCTATGAACATGTTGAATGAAGTTGTAGACCTATATCCTGTGATTTTGGTGCAATTTGGTTCCATGGAATCCAAGATATCTACATGGATAGGAAAGAACATGATCATGAGCGCCATATAGAAGAGCGAGTTTTGAGTGATGACTTGAAAGTCAATGTCGCTACAGTCAGAAGCTTTCCGACAACCAATTAGGTTAAGATTTGCGTAGACAACTAACGTTAGACACTCTACTGTAAAAGTGGATATTTTCGCGCGACTAATTTTTCGCGCTTGGCCAGGTGAGAAGAGTTTCGCGTGTTTTTAATTCTGCGGAATCAAGACATCACGCACAGGAACATATACGGCAAGCAATAATATTCGCATGCTTTTATTTTCGCGCCTTCTGACGTTGCGCGAAAATTTCAACACCGCGAAAATGTCCACTTTTACAGTATACTGCCTGGAATTTGGAAATCACTAGGCTTCTCTGTATTACTATTTAGTATTACTCTAAATTACAAAGTTAAAAGTAGCAAAATCCTGTAATAATGGCTGTATTAATTGTGGTGCATTTTGGTTCAGTATAATTCGAGATAGAGGTCTATCTAATCTACATTGTAATGTTACGACATGCAACATTGTAGGAAAATCTCAACTAATGTTAGGTAAGAAACAGATAATTGCTGCTGAACTGACGGACCTGAACTGACCGGCACTGACACACTATCAATAGTCCAGCTATATTCAGTAGGGGCGCTGGTCCGAGAATGCGGATCGTCCGCACAAACGAGGGTATCTTCGTAAACGCGGAAAAATCGCGTCCGCGAAAATCAGGATCGGTAGCTTTTTCGAGGACGATTTTTTTCCTCGGGGCTTTGCGGGCTTAGGGGTACCGAACCGCACGTTCTAGATGCGATAAACGGATTCCTCGTGTACAAATACCCCTAGTTCACCGTCTACTTTTGTGGGTTGTCCGTCTTCCCGTGGATTTATCGCGCGAAATGTGAAAGTCGCTGTGCTGTCATTGGCAATACACGCATCATGGAGCAACACACCTACGAAGTAACCAATGCACTTTGCAGTGGAATTATGGCAAATTTGAACGGTATGAATATTTCTGATCGATAAAATATTAATTCTAATTATTGTTAATTAATATTCCGATTTCCGATTGCCTGGTTTGGCGACTGTATGCCGGTACCTAAAATCCCGTTGTCAACACCGTTGTGTGGAATATGTCGACTGCCCGTGCATGGCAGCTGCGTTCATGCCGACGCTAGTTTCCCATGTACGGTATAATGTATGCATGCACATGGACATTTAAATGATCACAAACAAAACAAAGTGCTTTAATATTCAAGGACCGGTTGAATAAAACTAACAACAAATCTTTATGCAAAAAACAAAAAACAAGCACGAAAAAAAAAACATAATTATTTTGAAACGGTGGAAACGAAATTATCAAAGATACTTCTTTCGATCGCATCTAACTTGTTAAATGATATTCCCATTTTTAAAATCCCAATAATAATTTATAAAATAAACGTGAAAATGGCTCCCGTAAGTGAGTTCTGTAGCAATTTTAAAGACTGGTCTCACTACAGTTATAGAGTATGCAGTGCTGATAGTTTTAACCAAACTGTGTTTGATTTATTCCCGTGAATCATTGTATCTATATATGAGGGTGAGATCTCACCTGTAGGTCCGGTAGCACGCCCGTCATCGTGGAGTCAAGTGAGGGGAGAGGCCAGTATCATGGTAAGAAAAGTTACCGGTACCAGAACTTCTCACATGATGGCCCACACGCATGCTTCATTAATCATATCACATTTGTTTTATTGGTTATTGCATCATAAGCAGGAACAGATTATATGTACTTCTTTAGAAGTGTTATACGTGTGCCACATCTTAAATTCTGTTTGAATAGATACAGTAGATGCAAGTGTACTAACCAAACTACATCTGTTAATTTCATAAAGATGACCTCCAAGAACTGATGGATGTTCACATTGAGGAAATGAAGGAGTTGCGTAATGAAGGCCAAAACGAACCAGGTAAGCAACGTTACACATAAAAGTAACATTGATATATTGCTACTAATCTTATCACATTGCATATTTATATTTCTCTCCGTGAAACCGGAACATTTCTTGACAGTTTTTGTATTTTTCTTTCCTTGTCTTATGGCACAGATCCCAACAGCACAATCGAAGTTGAGCAAGGTAAGATTATACGATGTGTAGGATAATGGCAGCTCTGAAATAGGCCCTACACTCTTCCCTGAATCATTATTATTGCTCAACAATGCTTCTGCATGTTGCATTGGCAAGAGGAGCTGATACGGTGCACTTGCGTTACTACGACACGAACGACATATTGTTACAACGTCGAAGCACATGCAAAAATTCAGATTTAAAAATAAACATCATTGAGTCACTCAAAACTAAAACGTTTAATAGCTAAATGATTTTTGATTGAACTAAGTAACTTCCGGGCGACATTGAAAAAGAAAAACGAAATTTATTCAATTAGACCCTATAACGAAATGCGGGACGCTTCCGATATACAGTATAACTTCAGCATAAGAAAAATTTAGCGAGCGTTGCTTTGTTGAAGAACGCATCACATTTTAGTGGGTTTAAATAGAAATCGCTCTGCGTTTCACGGAACTTGCATTTGGCCATATTATAAGATAATCCGAAATGCAATAACGATCGTTTTTCCGAAGGTTCGTAATTCCAAAACACACAAATTCTGTTTGCAGTGTACCTAGATGTTCGTTGCAAATCCGAAATAAACTACTGTCCGTCATTGCGACATTGTTTGTATGGCATTAGTTACTGCAAAGATTCGTTTTTCCTTGCGTTCAGTAATCCGAAAATGAAATAAGGTTCGCTATTACGAAGGTTCCTTAATCCAAAAATGTTAGGAATCTTTGTGTTTCAAGGTTCGTTAATCGGAAATGAAAATCGTTTGTTAATCTGAAAACGAAGAGGTGATTATAGTACTGCTAACAAAAACATACATCATCGTTTTTAGATCAACAAGTCTTCGGATAATGAACCGTTTTCATTTCAGGATGAACGGTCTTTTTCTATGAACAATAAACCTTATTTCCATCATTTTTATGATAAACGAAACGTAATAACGAACATTTTCTCATTGACGGATGAACGAACCTTCGGAAAAACGAATGATACATGTACTTCATTTCGGATTAATGGACTTTCAGAATAGCAAACCTTCAATTTCCTTTTCATATAAAAAGAACCTTTCATTAACGGATGAACGAACCTCCGGAAAATCGAATGATACTTCATTTCGGATTAATGGACTTTCAGAATAGCAAACCTTAAATTTCCTTTTCATATATAAACAGAACCTTTCATTGACGGATGAACGAACCTCCGGAAAAAATCGAATGATACTTCGTTTCGGATTAATGGACATTCAGAATAGCAAATCTTAAATATCCTTTTCATATAAAAAGAACCTTTCATTGACGGATGAACGAACCTCCGGAAAAATCGAATGATACTTCATTTCGGATAAATGGACTTTCAAAATAGCAAACCTTAAATTTCCTTTTCATATAAAAAAGAACCTTTGGAACAACCGTTAAGAACCTTGGGAATAGCGAGCCGTAAAACCGACGACCCGTCGAAACGACGAACCTTTTATAGTACAACGGACATTAGGAACAATGAACCTTTGGAATAGTACTCGAATCCTCAACTACTTTGATGTGATTTCAAACTAAGCATGAAGTACAAACAACTATCTCTATTAAATGTACATTATCAACGAAATTAGAGTGATAACATTGCATTTAATATTGCTTTTTAGCGTATTATGGATAGTCGATAATCGCATACCGGTAATATAAACGGAGCTTGAGTGTTGGGTTTTGTGTGTGTGTGTGTGTGTGTGTGTGTGTTGTTGTTGTTGTTGTACACAAAAAATTTGATACAAGGAAACAAAACTGCTGATCCCGAAGACTTTGTTCTAACGTCAGTGCACTGTACTTCGGCAAGATATCTTTATCGTAAATGACTGTAGCTTGATTATGTCGGACATACAGTGTATTATATTTTACATCAAATAGTTTTATTTAAAAGAACAAAAATATGTCATGGAATGGGTTACCATGCATATAAAGAGAACCAGCTATGTTTAAGAGAGGTTATATAGATATATAATTTGACTGATGAACAACTAATTACATAATATAAGAGCTACAATGTACGCTCCTATCGTGTTTCATGTACAATTCTGCCACTACACTCAAAACTGCCGAGTTACTTTTGTTGTACAAATTAATTACAGTATTTGTTCTTCTCTTTGATTCAGTGAATGATCTTGGAGGACAGAACACGACAGCAGTTCTAGAAATTGATGTTGAAGGGCACGTGTTCATGCAAGTTGGGCTACTCCCAATTCATGTTCGCATGTTCGGCTTGCTCCTCATGAATGTCGGCTTTCCCGGCGGCTCTCAGTACCAGTGTCACAGCGTCATGAAACATAGCTTGCACCTGTCGTCATGCAATTAACATCCAGAATTACTGCTCAACTTTCCTTCAGCTTGTTCTTGATGGAAATGACGCTGTAACCTTAATTCTCATGACTTAAATCTGTAGAAAAAGAAAATGACATTTTTATTTCGAAACGGGGAAAACTTGTGTGATATCAAAGTATGCAGATCGTAAAGTGACTGTAGGCATAATGTTACAATATTGTGTACTTGACCAACGGTGTTGTATATAATGTTAGGGACATTCCTTCCTGATATGTTGCTGTGTATGAACAGCTAAGTGCTTAGCATCTACCCATTCTGTTTGTAACTGAAAAAAAAAAAGTCACCAAACTATCTTCTCCCGAGGACAAAAGATAAAAAGTCTTGACATCAGCTCCTACAATAAAGTCATACTTTTGTTTATGCCCTCCTCGGTAACTCCTAGGCCAAGATCTGTCTGTGCCAAACTGTTTGGTAACTGTTTAAAATAATCATTAAGTGCAATTTCACGTTCAACACTCACTAATCTTTTACAATTTACTGAGTTTATTATTATGTCTGTTATACTTAAATTGTCAATTATCTATTTGTTTGTTTCTTTTTTTTTTTTTGCTTTCCAGTTATCTTACTGCTGAATGTTTCATTATTCTAGGCATACAATGTAATTAGGCTTTTAGTCTTTTTTTAAAGCATACTGCTTGTATCATAATACTAGCTAGCATTAATATTATCAGCACAGAAAGGAAATGCATGCATCGTGTGCTGTGATACCTGTGCCTATATATTTTTTTTTTTTATATAGCATTGGCAATAAAAATGTGAAGATTTGTGTGTGTGTTTGTGATTAAATGGTACAAAAGTATGTACCTGATTTCTTGGCGCTTGTTTTGTTTGTTTTTTTCTTGATGTATGATAACAATTTCCTGGCATTTGGGTATACAGACTACTCTCAAACACCCACATTGCATACACATGCATACCCACACAAGACTTCTAATACATACAGGTTTCGTCAGCGCTATTGAATGGAAAATACTAATGTGTGTCGTTTTCAACTAAAAATTGTAGTAATTGAATGATAGACGTAAACAGACTTGAAACTCATCTGCCTTTCACATACAAATCAACATGCCACAATAGGCCGCTTGCAAGAATTATTCACAATTTACAGAATCCCGAGTGAAACGTCCATGTAATCCAAGCACATCTAGAGATCTACTTAGGTATGTTATGCCGATGGTCTATACAGACATCACAATGATTAATAGTAGGACATCGATACTCACATTTAGGTTGAAGAGCATTTTGCTAATAAAACTCGATCCATATTGCTCCTAGAAACGCAAAAGTTGCATGACTTGTAAATTGATGTCGCAATGCGCAGCATGAAGCGGTACGTATATTTTTATCACACGAAGCGAGGTAAACACAAATGTATACATTTGTGTTTACCTCGCTTCGTGTGGTACGTTTGTATTATAGAGATAGCCCTACATGTATTACATGTATGTCAGCTTCAACTTACAACAAAACATATGCATGGGCACACAGAAAACGAGGAAAGCAGTGATCTCTGTTTATTGCACATCGTCCTCATTTACGAGGGTCAAAGCAAGAAGCAATCAACAGTCGCGCTTTTGCGTCCTTACTTTTGGGGACAATCATAGTTTTCTAAGGTTATATCGGTTTTTAAGGACGCATCCTCATTTATCGGGACGCCGTTCGCCGAGAAGTCGGCAGCTTGCGACGTAGTCACCGTATACGAAGACGACCCTCATATACAAATACGATCCTCATTCTCGGACCAGCGCCCCTACTGATATTTGATTTCATGACTGTCATGCGTGAATTTTAGTTGGAGAAAGCTTTTCGTGTCGTCGGTCATACTTTTAAACTGGTACTTGTCTATGGTAGTTAGCCAGATCAGAGCAGAGGCACGCTCCTCAATCGCGCCAAAAGCATACGGCAATTTAGCAAATCACAACCGCTGAGCTTTTCCATGCACGTACGGCACGGAGGGGCGAGCAGTCGGATCGCTGTTCCGGCTGGCAGGCAGGAGCTAGCAAAGCTACATGCATGCAGCATGCATTGATGCAGCGCCCAGTAAGTTCGGAACAAGGGATACGCGATGTGTGTGCGTTGTAACACTAGAATTGGCCAACAGGCAAGAGCTGCCTACTGAATCGCGATCGCAAGGTCTCAAAATTGTTGACGCAGCTGCTACTTGTTCCTGTAATATACACCTATTCATGCAAAAAATCCCTGAAATACAAGAAATTTACGCATCCTCAAATATTAGCAGACAACTTCACAGGTTTCATACAGGCACATACATGTTTACTAACAACTTAAAGAGTTTTACCGAGTAGTGGCGCTCGCCTTCCTTGTCAAGTTTCAGCGATAGCGGGCGGGAAATAACGCCTCGAAAAGACGGCTGCATGCTTGGGAATACGCTACACACACTGCGCTGGGTGGACCGACGCCGTTTGACCACGTAAATTTGCATAAAGCAGCTGCAACTCTCTGCGTGCAGGACACTGCACTTCGCTACCTCTTTGCAACTTTTAGGCGTAATTTGGCCGTAAATCATGAATCGCTGTTGAAAATCCGTGGAGAAGTATTTGATATTATCAAACTTATTTTTTCTCAGCCTTTACAAGCAACGTGTGGGTGCTAAGTATTATTTTAGTTTCTTAAAATTTCATCAAAGAAAGGCCACAGCAGACCTCATGAAAGTAAAGAACAGCATGAAACTCGTTTGGGGGCGCACTGCTGACTAAAGGTCCTCTTCTTTATTCAAACTGACGCAAAATGACTTACCTTTGAAGTAACTTGAACAGCTAATCGATAATGTAACCATATATAGCAAATGTAGCCCTCAGTAGAGATGAAATCATGCAAATTTCCGATATTTAAGTGAAATATTTAGGCGTTGAACATGGCGAAAGCTCAGAGCAAGATGGCGCTGTTTTAATGCGCATGCGTGAATGACAAGCATAAAACGGGACCTGACGCATGCGCAGGGGCAGTTGGTGCTTGAGCGCGATGTTTTGAATGCAAGAATACACATGTTCTCCGAAGAGATTACAATCTTTTTTGGTACAGACACCCACTTAGTATTTTATTATATCGGAAGCTGCATTACAAGCAGTGCTTTATTTAAAACCTAGGAACTGCAATTTATTGCAGATCTTATTCAATGAATTATGAAAACAGAAAAAGAAAATGGAGGATGTACCAGGAATTGTATTCAGCATTTTATAATGAAGGAATCAAAATGTGTACATATGATTTGTACTTGCCTTTTAAAATCGTTTCCTTTGTGTTCGTATAATCATGTGTTCATTTACACAATCACACAATGCTATCAAATTACCACTACAGGATGGCACAACAGCATTCAATTTCTCTCTTTGCCGCCTTTTTTTTTTTAAATTTCAAAACAGTTCATAATGAGCATATCAAATAGGATATATGCACAGCTGCATTCTTTTGATGGCTTCAGCATTTCTTTCCTTTAGGGGTATGTCAACACATAATTTGTACATGTATTTCTATATCCCGATTGCAAATACAAACACACACACACACACACACATGCTTGTAGAACTAGTGATAAAGTGTTACTGTACTGCCCACCAAACTATATGTATATTTTATGTTACATACAATGTAGCTATATCTATCTCCATTAATGTATCATAATCATTAAGTGTGTGCATGAATATATATATATGAAGAGTTTGTTTGCAAAAACCGATAAGTCCATTTTTGAAGATTTTGAAGTACGGTCTCTGTCATAAAGTACAAAATAATACCTTTTAAATGATATATTGGTCACTACATATAACGGTACATTTTTGAAGTTATGATCAAAAGAAGCAAACATTTTCTTATTATTCTCTTTATTTTTCTTGACCTTTAATCGCAAATATCTCCATTTGACAAATATGGACTTATCGGTTTTTGCAAACAAACTCTTCATATATATATATATATATATATGTGTGTATATACATTGTTTATTCATACTATACAATCATGTAGAGCATCTCTGTCAATCTCCATACATTATAATCACTACGTGTGTGCATGGATGTTTGTCTGTATGCATCATCTTAAATATATACAGTAAACTCATATACACATACAATGACAGGAGACTTAGCTTTAAGATTGAAAGTGGAAGACTTCAGAATTTAATCTTTATTACTTCATTAGTTATTTCAGATTACATACACTGCATTGGTCTTGTGTGGTAATTTAAAAACCTCATTATGCAACCATCATATATCACCAATGATCTCAAAATTACCAATCATTTTTCTCAAGAGCTTATGGTTTATGGTAATCTGTGTGTTTTCTCCGTTTGATTTTAAACAGTATTCTTATGAACTACAAGATATTACTCTTATGTTCACAGCTACTATATCAATACACCAGACATGTCTATAATCAATTATCATTTCATCAACGAGTTTGAGTTGATTATATCACATACCTCAGATGTATGATACAGTCATGTGCAAAGGTCAACAAAGAAGCAGGAACATTTCTCCAGGCATTAAGCATAGTTGATGAGAACTTAAAATTAGAACACTGTTTGATGCAATATGCAAATAAATGCAAATGATGATTACTAACAATAGAGAATGAATATAATAATATTTCTGTAACATTTGTTACATATAATCACACTGCATTCAGGTACTGAAATATGCTGTATCTGAATCCAAGAAGTGTGTGGTGACCGACCATCAATTCTATATCATTTTATCCTATTACTTTGAACTTTTTATGAATCCAAAGAATGCACTTAGAAGTTACTTGCAGAGCTATTTTACCAGGATGATTTTAACACTGGCCTATGGCAATTTAAACTTGGTCAAATCAATTATGACATTAGAAACACCATTGAGGCATATCAAACTATGTCAAAGTTCAACAGAAAGGTCATATTACATCATATACTGTAAAAGTGGAAATTTTCGCGCATTTCGCGCAACAAGAAACTAGCGCGAAAGTAAGAACACGCGAATATATTTGTTTGCCATTATGTTCCTGTGCGTGATGTCTCGATTCCCCGGAATTAAAAACAAGCGAAACTCTTCTCACCCGGCCAAGTGTGAAAATATCCACTTTCACAGTATAGTGATACAAAGAGATCTCAGAGAATTATGAGATGACTATGGTGCACCAAGTCGGTGAAATATTCAATTTTTGTTTCTATCTAAAAAGTAAATAAAATAAGACTAGTTTTCAAGGCAATTTCCGGAAGAGGACAAGTGAGGGGGTATACCCCTACCCACACGAGTTTGTTGTTGTTTTATTGTTGTTGTTCTTTTGGGGGGGGGGGGTTGTGTGTTAAATTTAACTTATTTTGAAAATTGTCAATCCTGATAGTTTAGATAATTCATTGTCTCTGTGTCCCCTGACCCTTTCAAGACGAGAGATATTTTGCATTTTTAGGATTGAAAGGAAAATAATTATGTCGTATACGCATTTTTGATGGTATATTTGTGAAATTGTCAATCAAAAGTGCACTATATCTATTCAGGAGAACCGAGTGGCAGAAGGGTCATTGGAAGGGGACATCACCCTCTTAAATGATGAAAACTTTGTATTTTATAAGTGAAAGATCTGATGCACAATTTTTGATGAAATATTCAGAAATTTGTCACTCTCAAAAGTGTACAAAGTCTATAGAAAGGGGATGAGTAAGGGAGCTTTTCTATTTGGACAATTTTCCATTAAAAAAGTTACAGATTTTTCCTAAACATGGAAATTATTGGGGGGGGGGGGGGGGGGCAACTGCCTCTTTGCGCCCATTGGATCAACATCCCTGATCATCCCTGGGTGCCCACAGATATATCCCGACTGATTCATCCTTGTTTGCTAAATGATTCAGGAAATGGGGGATGGGGAGGTGGTTAAATTCTGGCTTTTTGTTTTGTTTTTTTTGCATAGGTTATTACTATTTAGATTATTTGTAGATGGTCCCAAATGGCGCGTGACACAGCAGGTATACTGGTATGGTATTTTATGTTTACAACACCTGAGGCGATATAACAATATTTGCAAGTGAGCAAAGCGAGCGAGCACTTGAGAAAATTGTATATGCAAATCCTAAAAGGTAGCTCTCACTAGGTAGGTGTGCGATCGAATGTCATGCAGTGTGCTAAAATTTAATAATACAATCACATTTCTTCTTCTCCTTCTTCCATTTTTTTTCTTTTTTTTTTGAGGGGGGGGGGGGTGTTTGTACAGGTCATCCCCCCTCCTCCAAGAGTGAGAGGAATGTATCCCCCATCCCCCCCCCCCCACCCATCCCCAGATTTACGCCCATGTTCACGTGGAATCATATATGCCAGAGTGTCAGGAAGATTTAGTTGAAAGCACAATTGAGTCTGGCATTTGGAAAAATCATTACTTCTGTTCTAACTTAAACAGACGAATGAAGGAAATAACTTTGCAACAATGAACATCAAATTACATTCATTTTTCTATTGCATTAAAAGTAACCATGCACTTGCTATAAGGCACACAGGGTACAGTTTCACTAAGCTTGCAACTACACTGGCATACTATGAACGGTGTACTACAAACATCATGAATTCATATATCATGAATTAAGACATGATTTTTTCATCATCCTAATGGCAGTATTCACAAAATATTTATTCATAATTGCAGTGTTATGAATGCAAATCACAGTAGCTTGCAACTCCATTGGCAGACTAAGAATAAAATACTACATATACCATGAATTAAGACATGATTGTCCATTCACAATGGCAGTATTTACAAAGAAATGTTTTCATTTCTTCAGTGTTGTCAATACAAAATCACAGTACAATTGTCACAGTTAAAACAGGAGACATCACATCAATAATGTCGCTATACGTTACATGGCAAAAAAATACAGATAAAATGATTTAAGTGAGGCAGTATTCTGATATCATTCACAGGTAGCAAAACAAATTACAAATTGGCAAGTCTAGAGAAACATGGATCTCTAAAGATTTTAAGATAGAAATAAAGCAAAGAATAAAACATGACTGGCATGAACAGATGTTGGATGTTCCTGTCACAAACTAAACTAGGAACACTTATGTAAAAAGTAATAAGGCACATATATACTGTATGTGAATTGATTGAATACATATGCTGTAGATCAAACATCAAAGAGGGTGTATAACATGATAAGCTCATAAAATATGTATCACATATTCTCTGCACTAGACATGAAAGATTCACAAAATCAGTAAGGCTTTCTACAGTGATGCAATAGAGCAAGTTAGAGCTTTTGCTTGCATTGGAAATTAAATGAATATTAGAAAGCAATTAAATAAATATTAGAAAGCAAACAGTGAGTAAAGGCAATGTTAACATTGAAATACTGTCAGTTTAAAAAAGAAAGCCATAGTTACCCTGTTGTGGCTGATATGTAAGACTAGGAAAAAACCCATTAATGCTTTATCTCATAATAGAATTGATTGAGGTCTAAAATCACTGGAAAAAGAACTTGGCAAACTCAAATAAAAAGTTGTTGTCACTTCCATTGAAAAAAAAATAGATACATCATTGAAGAATGATATGGATGCTTATTTATCTTTTGAAAACACAGTGACAAGTGCAGAAATATGTTAAATGTCAGAATAGAGAAATGTAAGCACCAGTCATAATCACATCATCCCATAGCTAATGAGAGCAAATGAGATTACAAAAAGAACATCATAATAACATTTAAAAGAAAAATGGGTATTTCTGAAATTCACCTTGTAAAATCACATGTGCATCTCTTTGTATTGAAAAGTATGTCACATATTTGTACAGTACAGAGTATTTTATGATCATTGAAACAAATGTTGACAGAAAGAAATTTTTTTTTCCTGATACATGCTCATGTATTTCATTGATCCATTGAATAAAATAGATAGTTCTCTAATCTAGTTCAATGTATATTCTGAATTTTTTGATGGCATTGTTTGGCTTTAAGTAGAGTGACACAGCTCCCGTTTGCTATGATAATACAAAATATAAAGTATTTGCATGTGATGTGCATTATCCTGAAGGTTCATTATTCTGAAAATTTGTTAATACAAACAAGAAATAAGGTTCATTAATCTGAAAATGAAACCAAGATGTGTACTAACAAACTTTTGAATTACAGATGCTGTATCTTTTTTCAGATTAAAGAACCTTCAAAATAACATACTTTTCTTCATTGCCTTTGAAATAACGAACCCTTCTTTATTTTCGGATTAACATACAGTCAAACTCGGATACCTCGAATTCGTCGGGACTGAAGAAAATGGTTCGACGTACGCGAATTTCGAGGTACGCGTACGTCGAATTTTCTTCGACTTATCCGATGTTTATCGATGTTCGACGTTTATCGATGTTCAACATGGTGTCTGTTATAGTGCCTACTGATTGTTTGCATGCTTGTCAATTTGGATTGAATCAACTTTTATATGAATGAATTGAGTGAAAATCGGAAATGAAATCAAAATTTCAGAAATAAAGATTTTGGTGGCCCGATCGCGCCACCAAAAAAAAAAAAAAAAAATCGGATGTTTGCCTTTACTTTTGAAAATGAACAGCGGTAACAATCGGCTACGTAAGATGCTAAAATAAATGTCAGGGGTTTGCGTTTAATTGTGGAAATGAATGACGGCAATATTCGACTCGGTATGATACTAAAATAAATGTCGGATGTTTGCTCATACTTTTGGAAATGAATAACGATAAGACTCAGCCCCGTATGGTGCAAAAACTAATGTTAGATATTTGATTTTGCGTTCGGAAATGAATAAGGATAATATTCGGCTCCGGAAGACGCTGAAATAAATGTCGAATTTTTGCTATGACGTTCGGAAATGAAAAACAATAACATTCAACTCCGTACGATGGTTAAATAAATGTCGGATGTTTCCTTATACTTTCGAAAGTAAATAGCAATAGCATTCGGCTCCGGAAGATGCTAAAATAGATGTCAGATGATCGTTTTTATGTTCGGAAGAAAATAGCAGTAATATTCTGCTCCATCATGTCCATATGATGCTAAAATAACTGTCTGATGTTTGCTTTTAAATTTCGAAATGAATAACAGTAACATTCAGCTGCGTTTAATGGTAAAATTAATGTTTGATGTTTGCTTTGACGTTCGGAAAAGAGTAACAATAATATTCAACTCCTGACAACGATGAAATAAATGCTGGATGTTTGCTTTTACGTTCGAAAGTAAATTGCAATAACATTTAGCTCCGGAAGATGCTAAAATAAATGTCGAATGTTTGCTTTGATGTTCTGAAGTGAATAACAATAATATTCAACTCCGTACGCTGATAAAATAAATGCCGGATGTGTGCTTTTACGTTCGAAAGTAAATGTCAATAGCATTCAGCTCCGGAAGATGATAATCATGTCAAATGATTGCTTTTACGTTTGGCATGTTTGGAAGTGAACAGCAGTAACATTCTGCCCCATACGATGTTAAAAAAATATTGGATATTTGCTACGGTACATTTCGAAATAAATATCAGTAACATTCAGCTATACGTTTCATGGTCCAAAATGTCTGATGTCTGCCTTGACGTTCAAAAATGAAAAACAGTAACATTCGGCTCCATGCGATGATAAAATAATTGTCAGATGATTCATTTCACTTTCGGAAGTGGACAGCAGTAACATTCGGCTCCGTTCGATAATGAAATTATGTCGGATGTTTGAAATGAATAACGGTAATATTCTGCTCCGTACGATGCAAGAATAAATAACAGATTGTTGTTTTAACATTTGGAAATGATTAATGGTATTAATCCGCTCAGTTAGATGCTAAAACAAATAGCGGATGTTTGCTTTCACGTTTGGAAATGGATTAGGATAGTATTCAGCTCCGTAAGATTCTAAAATGAATGTCGGTTGTTTGCTTTTACATTTAAAAACGAATAACGGTAACTTTCGGCTTTTTACAACGCTAAAACAAATGTCGGATGCTAACAAATGTCAGCAAATGCTCCCATTTTCTCATTTCAAACGTAAGTTTTGACCTCCTCAATATAATGGGCAACTTTTTAAATAATCTCTACGCCTATTTGTCAAATCTTTAAACACAGAGTAAGATGATTGAATTTTCTATTCATTTGTTTTAGACATGGGCATCTGTATCACTTCAATAATGCTTAAAAATAATTTGTCTCTGTTTAGTAGGACCGATTTAGTTTTTGTAATGTTTTTCCTGATTTTTTTTTTTTGTTACCAGATTTTACTTTCGACCACTAGAAAATAAAAATCAATGATATTGGTGGCCCGATAAAACTTATAAGTGCGGAACCCTGTGTATTCTATTCTTCATTGTGATCGGCCTATACTTCCAGATTTTCATAATCGCATTGCTGGGGGGAAAAAAAAAAGTTTCAGTGCTTGCGTTCTCGGGGAAGTAAACTTCGTGAAAGGCCCAAAAAAAAAAGTTTAAAAAAAGGCACTACGAGGGAGATTGATGTTTTGACAGTGGAGCGTGATTAATGGCAAAGATATAACTGTCAACGTAAGCAGGCGCGCCCCGACGGTTGAGAAATCTACGCGCACGGTATGACTGTCTCGATCAAAAATCAAAACACAGTGGTTAAAGAAAAAGCAAATGATGGGGCAGCGCGTAGTGCTATCGTAAAGCACTCCATTGGCACGGGTGCTATGTGCATACCATGTACGTGTGTTGGTAGGTGTTGGGGATTTTCCTTGTCAGCTGTGTATCGGGTATTTCTTCTTGGGCGCGCGATTGTTCTGGGTCTCAGAATATTTACAATCGAGTGTGAAAACATTTGTGACATGTCTTCGCTGTCCACGCGCGCTTAATCGGAGATGGTGAGTGATGTTTGCAATTTCGATTCGAGCAACATGCTGGGAAAAACAATAAGTTAATTAAGATCGGGACATTAGATTTCCCTTCGAGGTAACCGAACTTCGAGTTATCTTTGTTCGAGCTACGCGAATTTTAATACACGGAAACTCCATAGGAACAATCGGGACTTTCATTTTGCCCCCGAGGTAAGTGATATTCGGCTTATCCGACGTCGAGGTATCCGAGTTTGACTGTACCTTTGGAATCATGAACGTCATTTAATTTTCAGATTAATTAACCTTCAGAACAATGAACTGTAACTGGAAATTGCACCTCCATAAGTCCAATGTGTTCCTTTGCTCATTGCAGCAACCCTACAATTTCAATTCACTGTGCCAATAAAATCTTGTGGATTTATCTATGTTCTAATAAGTACAAACTAGCCATGACCACAGGTTTAAAGAGCACAGATTTGATTTTTCACATGAAAAACATTATTTTTTTTTCTCTCTGCGTTTCTTCTGACTTTGCTAGGGAGCACTGATTGACCATATTGCAAAAGATTTCTAGATCATTTTGTTTTGCAGCACCTGTCTTGGATCTTTGCAATTGTACCTGGCAGACTTGTGACTTACTCATTGCTTCTACAAACTAGTAGGATGAGTTGTTTCAATTACCTGCTGCAATTAAACATACCACCTAATACCTATCTTTAGCTATTAATCTAATTTGCATAATCATCCACACATCCAGTTGGCACTAATTAAAATGATGAGAATCTGAAATATAACGAAAACATGCAGAAGATTGTACATTAATGTATTCACACACTCATAAGTAGATATCCAGGTTCACATCACGTTACATTACTACCAGGTGGGAAGGAGGGAGATGGGATGACTGTATCTAAACTTGCCAAAGTTTGTGCTTAAAAAAAAAAAAAAAAAATCACAAGATTCATTCACATGATTAAGTTAAAATCTGTCATACCATGGCTAACTCAACTATGAGAGACATAAAGAAAAAAAATGGAATGCTTTAATTTGGTGTGTTCAGCTATAATACATGCAAATACCATGCATAATCACGCATGTTCTCTCCTGGCACCAATTTCATGCAAACTCCACCTTCAGTAAACTCTGGTTACAAGGATGAGTGCTTGCAATAAAAATATGCTAATTACAACAATCTAGTATAGCTACTTATATTAACTGAGTTTCATGTATTTTAGACAGATACATGTACAATAATACTATTATTGCAACACACACAAATGTGATTATGAATACAAAGTTTGAAGTCATGCACAAATATGAATCACAATATGCTAGAAGCTGAGTGATGACAAGAGAAATAAGAATCTCTTCGATCAAGTTCTATGGAATATAAGTAGGAGCACAAATAAACTGTTCTGCTACCTTGGCACTTTCACTTCATCTAAAAATATGCATGAACCCTAATCAGGCCAGGCTTTTTCGCCTGTGCTAAACCTGGAGGGAAGTGGATTCCACCCACCCCCTAAGATCTCGGCCGTCAGTGATCTCTGACCATTTTCTGCCATAATTAGCATAAAAATAATTAATAAACGTGAATAATGATAAAAATAGTCTGATTTTTGCGAGTTTCATGACAGAGCACCGTTTTCCACAGGCAATGAACACAAAATCACAAAATTGTGCACGTTTTGGGGTGACATGCAGTTGCAAAAGTGGGTGTGGCTTCAGAACAGTATGTGCGGATGTTGCAAAATAACATCATGTTATCATCTTTTTGTTTAAATTGGTCTATAGTTCTGCGATGTTGCTTCTTTTGTACTTGGTATAGCTGTTGAATCATATTCCCTTTGGCATAATTACAAAAACGCTGCTTCATTCTGCCAATGTATGGACATGCAATTATTTGCGTATGCCATACAACATGTGCGTGAACTTCAATGACATACCGTAGCTGCATGATTTACAGCTTTGGAACGCCGAAATTCATGCACATTTTTCAATATTTGTGGGTTAGGGAAGCAAGCAGCCAAAAGGGGACCTTGATGAACCCGGGAACCAAAGCCCCAATCCAGGTATGGCCACTCATCAGGAAAAGGGACTTCACCTGGCGGTAGTTCATGGGACGTTGGCCGTCGACGTCGGTGAAGCCGTACTCGTCGGCCAGGTCCATAGTCAGGAGAACTTTTCCAGTCTTGCGCATGATGTTCTTGTCCTGGGCCAGTCCCACCACACACTTCCCTGCGTACTCTGGACTCTCCCCCATCATAAAGATGTCCTTTCCCTGCAAAAGGTAACATTATCAGTGAGAAAAACCTGTCAAAGCTCGAGTTCTTCCGAATCATGAAGATGCTCTTTTGCTGCAATATTACTGTTGAAGCAGAAATTTATGAAAATTAATGTGTGTGTGCTCATTCAGGTAAAATGACTACTACAAAAGTGGAAGTTTTCGTGGTGTTGAAATTTTCGCGCATTTCACGCAACCAGAAACTAGCGCAAAAATAAAAGCAAGCGAATATTTTTGCTGGCCATATGTTCCTGTGCGTGATGTCTTGATTTCGCGGAATTAAAAAACCGCGAAACTCATCTTTCCCGGCCAAGCACGAAAAATTAGTCACGTGAAAATATCTGCTTTTACAGTACATATTTTACATTTTGTAGATTATTGACACAACAGTGGACACCAGTATTCTACAAATTATGTGGTGGAAAATACTTGCCATTTTTTGATTATCCACTACAAATATTTCAAAAAAAAAATAATAATAATGCACTTATGCTAAGAAATAGATATCATATGATTATGAATTTGAATAAATAATTTGTGAATTTCTTTTTGGAGCAGTTAAACGTATAACAGATATCAAACAGATTTCCTTTTGAAGCAATATATTGATGAGAGAATTCACCAATCAGATAACAGAGAACGAAGGGGGGGGGGGTGATAAAAGGAGGAGGGGTTGCTGGGAAGGAAGGAGGGTGGACATAGAATCTAAAGCTGGTGAACTCTGTCTCTCTATCTTTGGTAAGTAGTCACAGACTGAAGGTGCTTTAATACAAATACTAATTTTTTAGGAAAAAGTTCTTGAACGGTCCATATGAATATGCAAATGGCAAAGTGAGCGTGTCATCCCCTCACAACTTGCCGTATAGTTTGTACATAAAATTTTGAAATTTTCAGTTTTTCATTCAAACGCAATCATGCCCAAGGCTTAAATCCTGATATATCTTACTGATCACTATTCTAAAGTTATTCAGCCGGGAATAACATCATATTTCAGACTTCAATGACAGAAACATTGAATTTCCATCATTTTTTTTTTTTTTGTACACAATCAATGGAAAATTGTGAGGTTATGCAATGGTCAGCTCACTCATTTGCACATTCATACCTACTGTACAAGAACTGCTTTGTAGGAATTAACAAAACTTCAAAATGTCATAACTTCCTTATTTTTCATCCAATTTCAGTCAAATATTTTACCGTTGAACTTGAAAGATTCTACTCTTTATTCTTTTTTTTTTTTAAATCAGACTAACTTATTTTTGGACTGGATTTCCCCTTTAAACAAAAAATGGAAGAGAGCATTCACCTTGGCCTGAAAGTCGCCGATCTTCCAGGTCATGTCTGGGTCCTTGAACTTGTCCACAATGAGCTCTGTCTTGACGGCACCGGGCCAGAGTGACACGGCCGCCACGTTGTGTTTCTTCATCTCGTGGGCACAGTCCGCTGCCATTCTGTCCACCTGCCAAACAACGCATTAAAGGACAAGTTCACCTTCATAAACATAAGGATTGAGAGAATGCAACAATATCAGTAGAACACATCAGTGAAAGTTTGAGGAAAATTGGACAACCTATGCAAAAGTTATGAATTTTTAAAATTTTTGCGTTGGAACCGCTGGATGAGGAGACTACTACAGCTTGTGAGTCATATGCGTACAACAGTATAAAGAAAATGTAAAAGAAAATTCAACATATTTTCACTTTTTTCGCATAATAAAAGAGCACTTGACTTGCCTCTTTCTAAAGGCAGGGGGAATAATATTACCCATAACATTTGTCGGTAACGAGTCAGTGGAATGTGTACTTTTTTCAAAAGATGGAATTTTGTGAAATTCTCTTTATATTTTCCTTATATTGTTGTACGCATGTGACATCTAAGTTATTCATACACTGCAGTAGTCTTCTCATCCAGCGGTTACTGCACAAAAACTTCAAAAATTCGTAACTTCTGAACCGATTGTCCGATTTCCCTCAAACTTTCAATGATGTGTTCTACTAATATTGCTACATTCTCTCAATCCTTATGTTTATGAAGGTGAACTTGTCCTTTAACTTGTGAGGGCATCCAGGCAAGAGCGACACCACTCACCAATCTTGAACAGGAGACTCTTTACTTTAATCGGTTCTTTGCAAGCTGCTCACACACTTGGATGAGATGTTATACTGGCGTAGTCCCTCTTGACTTGGAGTATACAGAGCACTCCCGTTATAACACACACGGTTACAACAAAATTCCGGTTACAACAAACTAAAAATTTCAGGCCGCAACATTTATTTGCTTTGTTATAACAAAATTTCGATATAACGAAGGAAAACTGCCGGTCCCGAAGACTTTGTTATAATGGGAGTCCACTGTATTGGGTTAAAATAGGCACTGTATATGCCATATATTCAGCAAGTCTAATTTTTTTGCGAAACAGGACTTCTCAACAATTTCCTGAGTGGTTAAATTCGCGATTGTAGGGTATAGTACTGAATGGAAAATGTATGCATGCATGCCATGTTCATGTCGGGGTCTTCGTTCCCTTACCATTATTACTGTAAAACCAGAAAAATTCACAGCATGAAGCTTTCAGGAATTGGAGCTGACAGCATTTCTCACACCATGAAACTTTTGCAAATTGCCACTTGCATTCTATTCAATGTGTAGATGAAAAATTTTTTGTGTGCTTTTTATTTTTCTGAATCTTGGCTCCTCGCAAAACTTGGGAAAGTTCAATGAACACAAGAAGTCTTATTTTTACCATTACTACAAATACTACTGCTGCGAAATACTACCACAATTAATAGAACTATGACAACAAGTAACAAATTAATATATTTCTTTCAGATTCCATGAAACTCCATTTACAAATAAGTTCATCTTGTGGCATGGTAGTTTGCTATTTAATAAGGATGGTTTCAAATGGTAAACCAAAAAGAATTGTGCAATTGTATTATGGTGGCCATGGCAGGCTTGGTACATTAATTCTTTAGAGCATCCAGTGAACAAATTCAGATGCAATGCTATGCCATGAATCAAACTTATGATGTACACTGTACATGCTTTTGTTCCAAATTCAGGCAGATTACGCACAAAAATGTCAGCTATATTCTCTTTTCATCAAGAACACAGGTAACACCAGATTTTCTTAAACTGCAAAATTTGTAATACTTTGCAGTCTACCACATCCTATCAGCCTCGAACAAGCCTAAACTGGCCTGCTCCTAAGCTCCATTAAAGGTCCAGTTTACCTTTGGGAGTAGTCATTTGAAAAATGTTCAAGATATCGCCTTTCATGCATATGCGTAGGTCTGTTGTACCACAAAACACCCTCCCATATAAAAGTTTTGCAATAAATTCTAAGATATAAGGAGATGTCAGTATTTTCCTCAATAAACCGTAGCAGTATACAGTTTAGTCTGGAAACGTTTTTATTATAACCATTGTTCACATTTTCTATATCTAACAATACTTAGCATCCACTGTACTGATTCAAATTTTCACAGTAGTTGTATCTACCCCTAACTCACATTTTAGAACTATTTTAAAGCACTAATGCTGGGTTTTTGTTTCATCTGCAAATGGTAAATTATGCCTTTAATGTTCAGATGTTTCCATTTTGAAGCAAAGGAGACCTGAAGTGACTTAATGTTGAAAAAGAAAAATGTCACTGAGCTATGTGTGCACACTTTCTGCCCGAGAGAGAATGAGAAAATATATAGCAGAGGATGAAAGGTGAAACTATGACAGAATGATATAAGGTTAACAGGGTGAGCAATTCACAGCAATTTGAGGCTCAATTACCCAATTTATATTGGGTGCAGTTTGGATGAATGTCTAACCTTCTATTTCCTTCCTTTTTCTTTCTCCTTTAATGTTATGAGCATTAACATGGTTAGAAATCAGAAATGGCACATTAACACATTCCTGTTGGGCAGCTATCCAGGAGGAAATGCATCAATTTTCAAAGAACCTGTCAGTGTCATATGATATAGGCAGTTACAACAACAATAAAAAAAAAAAACCCACTTTTAGCGAGTCAATGCTCCCCAGCAATTTGTCATTTTGAGTATTCATGCTTATAAATAATAACAGTGTACCAAAATGACAAGTGAATAATATGGGAGTTTAAACAACTGTATTACAAAATTCAAACTGCCGTGCCTTTGTTTCATGCCAAAGTCTTAATAACAAAAGTTGAACATCAATTAATAGATAACAGTTTCAAAAAGCTACGACAAGAGAAAAGATTGCACTGAGAATTGAGTTCACTCCTGCTGTGTTTGTGTCCTCATGGCCTTATCTTTTCCCCATCCTCTGAGATACTATAGAACCATCCTCACTAAGTTTGGAGATATCAATTTCATAAAATGAACATATTCATGCCACAGAAGTTTCAAGGTCTAAATCTTGGTTGACTCATTTCTCTTTTGGCTCATTAGTCCATTAATCAGTCTTTCTCATGATGAATAAAGCCCCTGAGCAAAGAATGACAACTTGTTGACGACTGTATATGGCTCACGTTGAACTACTATGTCTGCAGCTTGAAGAATCGATACTTACGGCAGCTTTGCCGACGCCGTACGCAACGTTGAAGAGATAACGGAGCCCACCCCCTGATGAGATGTTAATGATAAGTCCCTGTTTGGCTGGTACCATCATCTTGGCAGCATAGAAGGAGCAGATATAGTGATTCCTGAGAGGGAAGAGGATGGACAAGTGGTTACAAAAACAGTGTTTGCCTCTATAATTATGTGTGTTTCAAATGCTGGTATCTTTTCTGCCTTATGATGACCCCCAAGGTAGAAGATAGACCCAAGATACATCCATAAAGTGATTCTAGATATGAGAAATATGCCTTTTGTTTACAGTTCATATAATGCCTCATAATACTTTTAGGAAACGAGGTTTGTGGAATGAATAATACTTATTACACTTTGCACACACAACCTGCATAAATGTGAGAAATTAAATCTCTTAATATTGTCTGCAATGTTTTGCTTCCCCCCCCCCCCACTGTTTTCCATCTCCTACCATGCACCTGTCTAACATCTTTGTCATTTCTTCTCTCTCCACTCTTTGAGCAATGTTGATATTCCCGACGTTAAATTAGGAATATTACCAACAAATTCAGAGTACTTACTTGTATGGTCTGCATTTGAGCAATGATATTGTTGACTTACAATTACAAAGCAAAAAGTGAGAGAGAGACAGAGGAGGAGAGGGTGAAAGGTCAAAAAAAAAAAAAAAAGGAAAGAAAGAAGAAAAAAGGAAGAAAGAAAGAAGAAAGAGTCTACTGAACCAATACTACTCACCTCAGCCCAACATTATTGACATCGTCCCAGATATCCAAAGGAAGTTCCCAAAATGGAGTGTCGACAGCTTTAAACAGACTCTTTTACGGAGAGGAATAACAAAAAGAAAACACAGAAGTAGTTAAAATATCCCTAAATTCATTTCCTTTTTTGATTGTTACAGTAAAGACATTTTCCTTCCAGTTAACAGATGTGAATCAAAAACAAAAACAAAAGTTTGTTATCCTCATGGTTGCAGTGACTAAGATTTTTTCATTGAAACTATGAATGAAGATATCAGAATATGTGTTATTTCCTCTTTATGTTTCAATGACTTTTTCCTCTACCATGAACTATCAAAATCCCAGAAAACAGTTTGCCTTCCAACCGCAGAAGTGTTGATTGCTACAAAATGCTGCTCTCAATCTTTTGTGATTTGTGAAAGCAAAATACATGCAGAAGTTCTTGACTACACACAATACACTGAATGCCAGTCACCAAATTGTGAAAGTTTCATGCAGCGAAAAAGGCTGTCGGCTCCAATTTGTGAAAGCTTCATGACGTGAATGTTTCGGGTGCACGACACGAGACCGACACCCAAGAGTCATACAGCCCATGAGTTATACAGCCCACAAGTTATACAGATCACCAGTCATACAGCTCACAAGTTCGACACTAAGCAAATAAGGCCCACGAGACTGACACATTAAGCCCGTGTTGTATCTGTCGAACTCATGGGCTGTGTATACCGGTACCTAGTGTCGAACTCACGGACTTCATTTGCCTAGTGTCCAACTCATGGGCTGTATGACTTGTGAGCTGTATGACTCATGGACCTGTTTTTAATGTCAGACTCATGGACCTGTTTTTAATATCAAACTCATGGGCTGTATGACTCATGGGTATCGGTCTTGTGGGATGACCCCAATATTTCTGGTTTTAGAGTAAGACACAAAAATGGAGGACAGTGCCATGTTATATCAGACTCACTGTGACGGCAGCGTAGGCATTGTTAACCAGCACATCCAGTTTTCCATGCTGCTCTTTCTCAATCCTCTCGAAGAGGGCCTTGATCTGGTCATCCTTGGAGTGGTCACACTGGACAGGGATACACTTACCCCCTCTACTCTCAATCTGTATGATAAAGACACAAAAGTTACGCAAAAAAGTCACACACAGTTGCCAAACTTGAAGTTTAGGTTGAAAACTTAACTGTCGATGATTAGCTCCACTCCTGAATTCACGACATGGGTTCCCACAGTTACAACTTACGAGTGACCCACACTCAATGATTACAACAGAAGTGCAGAGTCTTTGCTCGATGACCTTATGCCCATACAAAATTGCGCAGTGAACGTTGATTATTATGTCCACACAGAGTAAAACTACGAATGGGGACCCCTCGTGGCTTCTGGAAAGAGCGTTAACCCTAAGATGTCTCATGGTTCTAATCATTGAATAAACTTTAAGATTGCTAACTTTCGAGTGTGTCCACACGGTGTTAAACTACAAGCTAATCATCAAGAGTGAAATTTTCGACCTAAACTTAAAGTTTAGGAACAGCGTGTGTACCTAACAATAGTGCTCGGAGAAGATTTTCTTCATCTCAATAGAACACTGCATTTCTTTCTACTGGATAAGTGAAAAAGCATGATCAAAAACAAGATACCTTGCATGATTATTGATATTTTCAAACTGTCGAAAATCAGTTTTGACAGAATTAATATTCCATGATGTAAATACACACGGATTATCAGAAGTTTTTGAGTAAATGTAAATGTATTACCCAAATATTTCTAAAAAACACGAAAAAATGATTGGTGTATTTTTACGTAGATATAGGAGAATTTGTCAATCAGTGGCAATAGGAACAACTTGAGGCAAGAATCATTAATTTGAATATATTCCATGATATCTACTTTCATAATGACATCAGGGAGAAACACAACATACTGAATAGTACATGTAGTTCAAGTTGTTCAATACTCTTTCTGGTAGTTTAAATAAATCACACTCCAGGCCTAAAAGTTTAATTACCTCACGGGATGTTTCTTCCAGTGATCCTCCAACACTATCTGGCTTTGGTTTTAGCGTTCTTCCTGTGTTTGGTGAAAACACAAAACATTGGACATTGCGTCATTAGTCCCATCTGTGTCAATGAGTCAAATGTTCACAAATTTCACACACATACCTATGGACAAGATAGTGATGTGGTACCAGAGAGGTACTGTAAAAGTGGATATTTTTGCGTGACAATTTCTTTTTTTTCACGCTTGGCCGCGTTTGGAGAGTTTCGCATGTTTTTAATTCTGCAGAATCAAGACACAAACTACTGGAACATATGGCAAGCAAAAACATTTGCACTAGAAATGTGCAAAAATTTCAACAACGCAAAAATGTTCACTTTTACAGTAGCTCAATTTCCCACAAGAGGGCTTCACAACCCTATTAAACTATCATCTGAGTAATGAGATACCTATTGTTGACTAAGAACAACAAGATGATGTAATAAATTTGCACAGACACCATAAAATCTTGTTTCATTTCGTATGTTCGTTCTTGGCCACAGACTTCAACTTCATAATGGGGACAAGCAGGAAAGGTCATGTCAATGACAGAGCTCTATTGAGGACATCTCACCATTGGACTTGTGTGGGCCAAGTACACAAAGTCATCATGAGAATACTGTCATGTCCTGCTATTCTTGGATAAACTTAACTTAAAAAAAAATAAAAAAATCATATGTTTTAAAAAAAAAATCTAAATCATCACTGCCTGATATCGAAGTCTTCATCAACTCTTTTACTTATTATTGCAAGTATGTCTACAAATGCTTATCAATGCTTAATCCCACCAAGTTCATATCACAGGTTTTGTTTGTTTTTGTGGGGTTTCTTTTTTTTTTTTGGCAAATTTGTGGCTTAGATTAGGCTTCTAATTCTGGCACTGGACTATAGACAAGAGGTGAGACGTGACACACATATTGATTGCAGGAGAATATTACATTTTCAGTTGCAGTCGCGCTACAGAATCCTGCCTTTAGTCACACACAGACCTTGGTAAAGTGCAAATACATTGTACACGTAGCTGATGAGGAGCCACTTTACCAGGAACGTGCCTAATTCAAGAAGGATGTAACCAGCTGAATATAACAAATGTCTCAACAAGTCATTCTTTTTGTTGTTGCATGCCTACGTACAATGTAATACTGATACCATGTTCAGAATCCCCTTTACCTCAGGAGGGTATGCCAGACAAACAAGTGGTAGATCTGAGGTAACCCAGTGAGGGTGAGAGAGGTCCCTGTTTATACTTTCCTGGTCATCTCAAATTATGAAGTCAGCATATAACTAGAGATTGTAATTTGTCATCACTGACAAATTAAGGTGATCCGATTTTTTTTTTTTAATCAATGATTCGAGTCCTGATAGTGCAAAGTCTCAGCTACAACATATTAAAATCTTAGAGAAATTCACCAAAGCATAAGTAAGATAGTGCTCGATAAAGAGTCATGTCAATTTTCATATCTAAAAAATTCCCTCCCATAGAGATAACACGTCATAGCGAAGATAGAAAGAGTACATATGACCTTTGACCCCACTTTGCACAGACAAGATGGCATCTGAGCAAAAAGTGGTTATTTTATGAAATGATCCCTGTAACATGGTCTTTACGTGTGCAATATATGGGAAAGATAGGACATGTATTCACCAAGATACAGGATGAAACATTTATGACCTTTGACCCTAATTTACATACCCAAGATGGTGTCTGATCAAGTAGTTGTTATTTTATGAAATAATGTACGTGACACGAACTAAACATGTGCAAAATATGGGGTTGATAGCCATTGTTGTTATTGATCTATTGCACAGAAAGTAGACTTAAGAAAGAAAAATAAAGAAAAAATGAAGTTATTTTATAGAAATTTGAAGAAGCATTAAAAAAATCAGAAAAAGATAAAGTTAGGAAGGGAGAATGAGACTAACTAAAGAAAAAGAAGAAAAAAAGTGTTCAAAAAAAAAAGTAAAAAAAAAATATTGGCAGGGGTGAGCCTCGAACCGGGGACCTTAGGATTACGAGTCGGATGCGCTATGCACTGACCTATTTCATCCTCCATAGGCCCTGTGTATTAAGCAAAATGACGCTGCATCGAAGCCAAGTGCCAATTTTAGCCAAGTTTTTCGACGTGATGCCGATGTCGTATGAAAAAATAGAGGGCACACTTACGATAGCCCAAAGTCTTAGCTACAACATATTAAAATCTGGGAGAAATTCACCGAAGCATAAGTGAGCTAGTGCTCGGAAAAGATAGTCGTGTCAATTTTCATTTCCAGAAAAACTGCACTCTCATAGAGATAACACGTAAACTGGTCAAATTTGACAAGATTACATTCAATCCATTTTCACGAGGTGATGCCGTCATCCAATCAAAATGTTGTTATTATATTAATGAAAGAGCATTTCATAAGCTACTACATACTGAAATCTGGGTGAAAATTGGCGAGGGATTAGTGAGATACGCTGGAGTGAACTTGAAATTTGATGACGTCATTTTGAAAATTAACTTTTTTTACTTTATTAAGAAATTTGATATCTTTTAATCATTTTGCCAGCATCGCCAACCCATAAAATGACATGTACAACTCATCAGCTTTCAGAATATGTAAAGAAAATGGGGGGTCATCGTCCATCCTGACGAGTAAAATCGGATTTAAAATTGGCGTTTTTTTGGCATCGTTGCACTGTATATCGCCATTGACGCGCGCGCAGAATTTCAACTTTGACGGGCCCGTATGACGTCATATTGAATCGGATTGACTTGAAACTTGGCAGAAATATTCCTTGACATTTCAGGCATCCGATAAGTGTGAAGAAACGGGAAATTTCTATGACATACGAGCTGTGCGTGCGCATATGCGCGCGCGCGTACGCGTCCGTCCAATTTTTTCAATTTTTCAAAAAATGCTCTAAATGGTCTGAAACGTGTGCAAAAAAATTTTGAGCTCGATTGGAGTATGCAAATATTTCAACGCGCGCATACGCGCACATTTTTAGAGAAAATATGAATTTTGAGAATATGAGTAGAATGCGCATAACTTGAAATATATGTGACGCAAATTTCATTGAAAAATTCCATTCCATTAATGAGATATGATTGAGAATGTGTTTTCATATAATGACGTCATAATGACGTCACGGTCAACTGATCACAATGATACATTAGATTTGTTGTCTTTAGGACATGATGCATACATGGTATAATTTTGAAATTGATAGGCAGAGTACTTTCTGAGCTAACCTCTGCACAACTTTTGGGGAGAAATAAAGAAATAAATAAAGAAGAATAAAGAATCAGTACAGATACAGAAGGTGATCCGAGAGGATACTCGGATCACCTAATTATTTCGATGGAAACCAGTGGCCATACATTTCTCCTTGAGAGAAGCATTCAGGTTTTGTGAGCACATCATGCATACTCGTGCCATGGACAGCACATGTTCCCAGCAGTGCATGTCATTTTTACCCTGTGATTCTTTAACCTACAGCTGCCTACCCCTGTCTGGGGTAAACATATCATAACCTCCGGAGGTTACCTTAAAGCCACTGTTTACCATTTGGAGCACTGATTAGAAAGTATTCGAGTTATCACATTTGTTGCATGAATGTATAGTTCAGTTGTTTCACAAAACATGCTACCATATAAAGATAAATTACAATAAAGCCACAAATATTTAAAGGAGATATCATTAATTTTCTCAATAAACCATTACTGTAGACAGTTTATTCTTGAATCGATATTAACAAAACGATTTTTTATATTTTGTATTTATTCAACTTCTCTTTTTTTACTTAACATTAATTACACTAATTAACATTGGTTGTTTCTATCCTAACTCATATTTCATAACAATTTTGAAGCACTACAGTTTTTTTTTAAATGATCGCTCTGCAAATGGTAAATAACAGCTTTAAATGTGCGCTGGCTGCATAGCACAACATTTACCTAAGACTCAATCCAGACTCACGCTTTGCGATTTGTGCCGTATCTGTTTAGAGTCCCAGACATCATACCTTAGGTAAACACGGCAAGACCTAGAGAGATTGTGCTGTGTTTGGGGGACTCTAAACAGGGTACGTGACTACAGTCCGTTAAATGGAGTCACACTTTTGAAGGGACCATCAAGTTACCAGAGTATATGTCTCAGCGCTGCTGAATAGTAGACTCACAATATGTTAAATATTGTCTCTGACAGATTATTTTGCAGAACATCAAACAACAATGTTCGGCTGATACATTTACCAAAATTTTGAGCACCATGACATTGTCTTAATTGGCATTTTGTCTGTAGATAGTACTTGTTTCCATGGATGCCAAGTGGTAGGATATACAGACTGTGCATGCTTGGGCTAACGTTTGATGTATAAAGTCTCATGTATAGGGGTGATATGTCTGAGTCAAACAGGGAGCCTCGCTAACATGAGAGGACAATAAGCGTGTTTCTACTGAGAGCACCTCGCATCACCTCGCATCTCCGCGAATTTTGTCCCCCGCGTCACCTTGCATTTTATGACCACTCGAGCTGTTTCTACTGAGCGATGAAATATGCGGTGATGCGAGATGATGTGCGAAATGCGGTGAATCCAGAAGTCACATATTTTCAGGTCATAGTAATCACAAGACCTGCCTGCCCTACCACTACCTCTGCCATTTTGTGGTAGGCCACTGAATTTCGTTTAGTCTTTCCGTCCAAAATGCCCCTCACAAACATTTCCTGCCACTTGGTTATCAGAAATCGTTGCAGGTTGAGGGTCCAGTTCATGCTCTCCCGGGGCCCCAACATACTAACGTTATAGTCATGATTCCACGAAAACGAATTAGGGAATCTACAACTTCGTGACGATATAATTTTATGGGAAAATGAATGCAGTGTAAAATCAGAGCAGAGTATAGTAGAGCCTATAGTATAATAGGCTGTTGGGCACGCAAACAATAGACGATGAAAGCACGCAAGTCACATGTACCACCACCTCATATTTAGTAGGAGTTGGTACAGTGTACAAGGCATGATGCGTGCGAAACTACATTAGCTGTGTACACACAAGTGTCGGAATGTGCGATGAACCGATTGAAAAGCGTGGGGCGAAAGCTCCCAATAATTCGAGATTTCCGGTACACCGCGAATTTCGTTACCCGGTGTGTTTCTACTGAGAATCGTCCCTCGCATCACCACGTATCGACCACCTCAAAAGGTGGACGACAAAGCACCTCACATCGGCCACTACCCGACCTGTTTCTACTGGGGAAAAAATTTGAGGTGTCACCGCGCATCACCGCGAATCACCTCACATCGCCTCGCATCACCTCGAATTTTTGTCGCTCAGTAGAAACACGCTCAATTTGACTCAAAATCATCCTGATTGCCAAGTGGCTACACTATCATACAGCTGTGTTGCCTTTATAGAGGTGTAAATAATACTTGATATTCCAGCGGGAGATCTCCAAAAAGCGGGAGAGTTGGAGTCTCTGTATCTTTTTGAAAAATGTCATCCTGAGGGGAAAGTAACTTCCAAGACTGTTTAGTGCTGTCAATGTCTACATAAATACACATCATTTTATTCAAGCCCCATCGACAGCCAGTCAAATTCTGGAATTAAATCTGATGCGATGTCACTGATTGTGCTAATACCAGGTACTGTATTCGCCATATCTTTTGCAAGGTCTTCATTTTTGCATATCGCGAGTCAGGTGCTATTTGCAAATTTAAAAATGAGTGATGATATTACCTCTGATCCCTGCATGAATGGGACATGCATGCAAACATTTCTCAGTTCATTAATCGCAAATTTAACCACTCCCAAAATTGTCAGGAAGTCCAAATTCATAAAAAAATCAGATGCACTAAATATATGGCGTATATAAAAATTGTGATCCTCGCTGTAGTAGTCACTTGATTGCACTTTGACCAATCACCAACCAGCACATTATATGTAGATCATTGAACATAATCATTTATTTTTTGATGCACATAAAAATAAACCACAGATAACAATATTTGCACCAAATTTGAGCCAATAACATTCAGCCAATCACAAGATTTTAACCATCACTATTAATAGAGCTGGAAGATAACAAACATCTTTCATGAATTGAGAGATCTTGAATTCCACTTCCTGTCTAGACTCTGAAGTTGACATGCGCTATTCTTAGCCTGTATATCACTGTAATCAGTGATAATAGAGCTGGTCGCAAATTGATAGATTTAAAAGTAAATTGATAAATAACTGATATGGTAGCATAATGATCTAGTAATCAATTTCACCAAGCAGTGGTTTGTGCAATGGGACAACAACAAAAAGAAAAACCAGAATAGAAAACTCTATAGGAACTGCTCTAAAGGGATTACCACATGAAGCTAGAACTTTGCACACTCATTATAAAGTACACTGTATTCATGACTATTTTTTTTTAATACTATCAAACTCTCAATGCAATAACATCAATCTCTCAACACTTGTAAGATTTGCCAGTGAGGAGAGTTTGTAAGAAATGAAAAGAGATATACTGGTATTTAATCATCCAGATTGAAAAAAAAAAAAAAAAAACATCAAAACAAACAAACAAAAAGTGTTCTAGAAATAAGGCCTGCTGCAAAAATTGTAATTTTCATGAATTGTTTCACAATCTAGAACTTCTGCATTGTATACAAGAAGAGTTGTTCGTTGAGAAAATGAACAAAAATGAAACCTGACTACCTTGATCCATTTCACCTATTCATGAGTCTCAAGTCATCATGTATAGTTGGGTCATACATCTTTTCGTTGGTTCCATGATGCACAGTCACATTTGTTATCACTGCAAGCCATTTACACACAAATCATCTAAAGTGGCATTGACAATTCTCAGCATGTTCTGAGATTCCTATCACATGATCAAGTTTCATCTAATTGATGACTATGACCCCGTTTACAGTGCGGGGCCGGGCTCAGCCGCGGCTCGGCCGCGGCCGAGTCCGGCCTCAATTGCGCGGCCGAGCCTCGCAATTATGTCCGTTTACACTGCTGGGCTCGGCCGCGCTTTTGATTCAAACCTTTCAATATTTTGTCGTAGTGGCGCTCTGCTTGTAAACAAGTTTACGCAATTTGGTATAGTCTGGTTTTCAGACCCTTTGCCAAATGAATTCCGTGGCGACGAAGTCGCCGTTCGGGCAAAGGCCTTTGCCGAAGGAAAAAAAATCCTTTGCAGGACAAAACCACCTTAAACTATACTAGTTTTCGACCTTGAGGGGGTTAATATCCTGAATAGCGAAAGATACAGGCAGAGGGTTTGGAAGCCAGACTAAAATTGGCCGCGCAATTGGCCGCGCATTTGGCCCAGTTTGCGTTTACACCAAGAAGAGGCAGGGCTCGGCCGTGGCTCGGCCGCGGCCGAGACCACCTCCAGAGCGAGGCCAAATGCGAGGCCAATTTTGGCCTCGCATTTGGCCTTTTGCGCGTTTACACTGAAGCGGGGCTGGGCTCGGCCGCGGCTCGGCCGTGGCCGAGCCTCGCACTGTAAACGGGGTCTATAACTGGCATTGGACTAATGAAGAAAACATAAATATTTGCTTTCAATGATATATAATACATTGGCCTGGAAGTTTGACTATACTTTGCATGAATTTCTTGATGGATGTTTTTTTTTTTTTTTCTTTTTTAAATACATGACATTGTATACCTCACACATCTCTCTTTTTCTTAACAGCTTCTAATAATACCTGTGCAATGGTGCTGATATTGACATACTTCAGTGGATAAACTGACTGCAATTGTTCACTTTACAACTTTACAATTCAAACAATAAAACAAAAGATTCAAAAAGAACGTAAAATACAACAAATATACAAAAAATGCGCATCACTACACTCATGCACAAAGAGATGGCAAAGATTAGCTATTATTACACATTCCTGTGCAGTGGTTTTGACTGGGTGCATACTGAGGCCACTGGGACACCAGGCCAAGTTGCATGCATACACCCAGTGATGAACTGTTTAACAGATTGTCAACCTATACAGCAAAATCTTGGCAACTACCATTTAACTCTTCTGGACATTACACTGTTAACACAGTTTTAAGAACAGGTAGGCCTGTGAAAGGCAATTGTTGTACCTCTGCCAAAACCAATGTCTCAAAATGCCATAGCTTTTGCAAATGAGTGTTGTCTTTGGCTGTGATAAGGTTAAAATAGTTGAACTAAAATATTCTAATAGGTTCTATGCTATGTGATCAAATCATATGAAAATATTTACCAGTAATTAATCATTCATATGAAAAGGCAGGTCTTTTCAAATTTCTGCAAATAACAACAAATCATGAAATAAATTGCCTGCAGTCCTTCTACACGATATCAAGTAGCTCAATGATGTTGGGTACCATTTGTGATGGATTAATAAATACATGGTTAAATTTCACAATTTGTATGATTAATGTGATGATGCCTATTAAAGCATTTGTTCCAGAGCCATCCCCTACTCTTTACCTCTAGTGAAAAAGAAAAGAAATATCTCAAAGATCAAGGGATCACAGGATTAATCTTGCATTATCTGGGATAATCTGATGGATTATGTACATTTAGGATTTGACTGCAATTATTTTAATGATTCAACAACAAGAGACCCTGAATGAATGAACTGAAAGTATACTTAAAGGGAACGCAAACCCAAAGAGCAATGTGGATTGAGTAAAAGCATTAACATTAGTAGAACACATCAGTGAAAGTTTGAGGAAAATCGGACAATCGATGCAAAAGTTATGAATTTTTAAAGTTTTGGTGTTGGAACCGCTGGATGAGGAGACTACTACAGGTTATGACGTATGAGTGGACAACAATATAAAGAAAATATAAAAGGAATTCCACAAAAATTCACTTTTTTAGCAAAATGAAAGAGTACTTGACTAACCGCTTTCAGAAAGCAGTGGGAATAAGTGCTACCCCTAACATATGTCAGTATCAAGTTGATGGAATGTGTAATTTTCATGAAAAATGAATTTTTATTGAATTCCCTTTATATTTTCTTTATATTGTAGTCCACTCATACGTCATAACCTCTAGTAGTCTCCTTATCCAGCAGTTCCAACACCAAAATTTTAAAAATTCATAACTTTTGCATCGATTGCCCGATTTTCCTCAAACTTTCACTGATGTGTTCTACTAATGTTACTGCTTTCACTCAATCCACATTGCTCTTTGGGTTTGCGTTCCCTTTAAAGGAAACCTAAGCACAAATAAAAATGTGGATGAGTGAAAGCAGCAATATTAGTAGAACACATCTGTGAATGTTTGAGGAAAAAAGACAACTGATACAAAAAGTTATGAATTTCCAAAGTTTTGGTGCTGGTACTGCTGGATAAGAAGACTACTGTAGTTCATGGTGTCATTTTGAGCAACAATATAAATGAAATATAAAGAGAATTCCACAAAATCAACTTTTTCATGAAAAGTTGTATGTTCCATCAACTTGTTGACATTATGCAACTGGGTTTTATCATGCCTCGTGCTTTCATGAAAAGTATATGTTCTATCAGCTTGTTACTGACAATTATGCTCCGGGCTTTATAATGCCTCCTGCTTTCTGAAAGAGGCAAGTCAAGTGCTCTGCTATTATGCTGCAAAAGTAAAAATATATTGAAATTGTTGCTGTTTTATAGGCATGATATACCATTCAAAGATGAAACAAAACCCAGCAGTAGCGCTTCAAAATAGTTCTAAAATGTGAGTTAGGGATAAAAACAACCACTGTAAAATTGGTATCCGTATAGTGGATGTGAAGTATTGTTAATTATACACAAAATGTGAACAATAGTTACAAAAAAATGTTTCCAGACTAAACTGTCTACAATGGTTTATTGAGAAAAATATCAAATACATGTATCTCCTTATATTTTAGGCTTCATTACAAAAAAATTATATGGTAGGATGTTTTGTGATACAACCGACCTACACACATGCGTCAAATGTAACTGAATATCTTGAAAATTGTTTTAATCACTGCTCCCAAAGGTAAACAGGACCTTTTATCGTAAGAACAGCTGCATTCATAGAGTTTGACGAACGGCACTGCCATTGTTTGCGACTGTTCAGATTTTAAATACTAGTATGAACTGAGCGATATCAACATTACTGTTAAGTAATGCACAAATGATTGAATCTTAGGAAGGAAATATCAACTCAGATATGCCCCTTCTGTCAAGATCCATGTCTTTAAAAATTGTATGAATAGAGAGTTTGCTGAAGAGCATTTGCATTACATTTTTAAAAATTCCCCTTTGTATGTAATGTAATCTTACTTGTAGTGCAAAATAGATTAACAGAAAGAGAAGAGTCTAGATCAGGGGGGCATTTCATGAAGGAACTTGTCGGATAAAATATCTGACAAGTCAATTATATCCAACAAGTTTTGAGAAATTCTTTTGTCTGATTGGCTGATTTCTCTGAACTTGTCGGATATAATTGACTTGTCGCACATTTTATCCGACAAGTTCCTTCATGAAATGCCCCCCAGATGAACTAAGGATGAAAAGTCCCTCCCAGATGCTGTGTTTCCGTGGTAACTTGCCTGTGATGTAGACTGTGGCTCCGGCCTCACCAAGCTGGAGGGCAATCCCCTTCCCTATTCCCCTTGTAGCGCCTGTCACCAGGCATATCTTCCCACTCAGTGGTTGACTCATTGTGGCTGACGATCCCACACAGTTGAAACAGTTCCCAGGCTGGTAAATTTATTTGGCTGCAAGAAATGGATGCACACACAAACACAAACATTCCAGAACACATCTGTATATATCTTAAACAGCATATTCTGGATTATATTTAAAGAAAAACAAAACAACAACAATGATGTTCACAACAAACAACAACAGAACAAGAAGACAATCTTGCAAATTTGAACAATCATAATGGTGATGTCAGCAATGGTCCCATTATTGGCTCCTGAGACAATTGCTTCCATTTGGAAAATATCTACATGCTATTAAAGCCACTTTGAACATAAATTCTACTTGCAAACATAACCCTAACCCTAATCCTAATCCTATAGATCACAGCCATTACCCTATAAACCCTAAGACCTTGGAGAAGAAAAAAAAAAAAACAATAACAACAACACTGGAGAGATTGTTGCAGCAGCAAATGTCTTGTCACTGTCAGCAACATGTACATATAGCCTGTTGAAGACTAGTCAACAGTATAAGGCATGTGTCTTAGGAAAATTTGTGATGTATACCAATTATCAGCTCATCCTCAAAAGGGTGGATTAGAAAAATACTTCTTTGGCCTGATTCTGTAATGTAATTACAAGGACTACAGTACATAAACCACAGCTAATCACAAGAAAAATAGGCAACATAGAGCTCTATTAAACAAGAGACCCACGGGTCTCGCACTCACCTGAGTATCGCAAGTTCACCTTTCACGCAGTCACTAATCTAAATTATTCACGGTTCTACTAAAATTTGACCAGGCATTCTCAAGTAGAAGATGAAAATGTACAATAAGGGCCCAAATTTTTTAAGATTCCTTAATTTGGGGGGATTGGGGGCCCCCTGGGGCCCTCTGGGTGGGGCATGGTGCCCATTTTGATAAATTGAGATCCTGACCCCCTAGGGATGCTACCTGCCAAGTGTGACGAAATCCAATATAATGAGGTTTTCAGGAAGAAGATGATTTTTATGCACAATTCAGGCCCCCATTAGGACCTTCCCAACCCCCCCCCCCCCCCCCCCCCGCCCCCACGAGGGGCAACCCTGGATCTGCTATGAACAAACTTGAAACTACAGTCATTAATGTACTCACTCATAGTAAGCTCTATAACTTCTGATTCAGAAGATTTTTAAAGATTCCTTCATTTTGGGGGATTTGGGCCCCCCTGGGGGCCCCCTGGGTGGGGCATGGTGCCCATTTTAACAAATTGAAATCCTAACCCCTAGGGATGCTACCTGCCAAGTTTGGTGGAAATGGGTCATGGGGTTCTCAAGAAGAAGATGAAAATGTACAATTTAGTCCCCATTAGGACCCCTCCCCACCCCCTCCCCTGGGTCCCATGGGGGGGGGCACCCCTGATTCTGCCATGAACAAACTTGAAACTACAGTCATCAATGTACTAACTCATAGTATTAACTTAGCTCTATCACTTCTGGTTCTAGAGAAGAAGATTTTTACAGATTCCTTAATTTTGGGGGGTTTGGTAACCCTGGGTGGGGCATGGTGCCCATTTTAACAAATTGAGTTCCTAACCCCCTAGGGATGCTACCTGCCAAGTTTGATGAAAATCGGTCTTGGGGTTTTCAAGAAGAAGATGAAAATGCAAAAAGTTTACGCACGATGCACGACGGATGACAGACGACGCACAATGGACGCCGTACGAAGGGCGATCGCATTAGCTCACTTGAGCCTTTCACTCAGGTGAGCTAAAAACAGATTAAAATCTGAAAAAATTACGAACATAAAACACACACAGCTTTCACACTAGCTGAGCATTCACAAAGAGCAATTTGCAGTTTTGCTAGACAAAGAAGTTCCATTATGCCCTGCAATCTGTACGTGACTACCACTTTAAAATCACCTAACATAGCCCAAGACCTCAGATCATTTTCAAACCCGTTGAAGGTAGTCCTGAGTATACTTGGGCAGGTGTCTTCAGGAAATGCGAGTTTGAGCAAAATCGGCTTGTCCTCAACATGTCAAGAAGGAATCATTTCACTTCTTTCACTGGAACACCTTTGCCTCACAATTTCACAAACAATCCAGACCTGTGTGACCTGTGAAACTTACAACAATCTTCTTGTTGAAATAAATTCTGGATCTCAACTGATCTACTTACAGACACAAACTCCTTGCAATAACAATTCTGCACATAGTTCACATACACAAATCCCCTTTCCCTCCTTTCTATCCCATTCCAACCAATGAAGTTGCCATGGCAACCGGCACTCTTGTGAGCAAAGAGCAGACACAGGCACTCGACACCAGACAATATATCAAACAAGAAATGATCACTACTGATGGCATGACCTCTTATTTTTGTGGAAAACTCAAACAGCCTGTGATCCTACATGCAGCAATAGGTCACTGCCTGGTAAGTAGTATGCCACAAAAATGTCTGCATATATCGTATGGTTATATTTACCAGAGCTACTCTGCAGATAATGGTTCCAGTGTGTACATGTATTTGGAGTTGACTGCAACATTAAATATTGACAGGCATCTTGTTCAAATTAATGACATTCTTGCATCAAGTTGTTTTTCATTGCAACTGACTGACAAATTGCCATATATTGACTGTGAATAAGCACCAATTTAATCAGGGTTTTAGTAGTAGCCTTGATAATTGACAAATTAACTGCCATGATGCAAATTTGAAGGCTAAGTGTACAATGTATGTGTCTACTAAAACACTGATTAATTCAGTGCTTTTTACGGTGATGCTGGGCAATTTGTCAATCATCTTGTTGGAAATAACAGTACACTTAGCATAATTCAAAGGAAAAATTCTTTACATCTTTTATCCGTACATTTGTAGAAATCAAACTGAACAATGCAGATTTTCCCTACACACACCCCTAAACTTAGCATGACTCATCCAGCATGTAGAATAAACCAAGAGTCGCCAATGAATGACCTCCTGGTATAACTCGCAAGACGGGGAAGAATTTTGGGATCAGCCACTACCATGGCCATTCAATCTGAACAATACTGCCAGAAATACCAATGGGACTCAGAGACCAATATGACACCAAGTTGGCTGACAAGTCTTATTGCAGAGCATCTGGAGAAGGATCACAGTTTATGATTCCTCTGAGTACAAAGTGACCTTGCTTTGCAAAAAAAAAAAACAAAAAACAAAAAACATTGTTCTCAGTATCAATGCAGGATGACACAATTGCCCTTTCACCTACTTCATTATTACTATTATCATTTCTATAATTTATTTGGCTTTTAATCATAAATATCAATATTACATAATAAAAATCAGAACAAAATCATTCAGTTAGTCAGAAACCTACGGAATTGAACCAACAATCCTCACATTCACACTACGTCCCACATCACAGGAAAAGTCCTGCACTGCAGGACTTTCCCCTCCAAAATCATAATGTGAACTCTCACTGGAACTTGTCCCCCTGTCCCCACGAAGCAAGTCAGGTCCAAGGACCAAATTTTTAGGGAATAGTGACCATTAATTGGGCCTGATTGATAGGGTCCAGCTGTATTCATCGAATGTGCGCATGCGTAAGGTCTGGTGTCAAATGACAGGGCTCACCCCATTGCCCTTGCCACTCAGGGACAGTCGAGATTCCAGTGTGGACGGCAGCCATAAAAAAAGATAAGATTCCTCATGACTGTCCCTTGATGCGGGGCTACTGTAATTTGAATGCCAGGATAATGTTTGAAGAATCCTGAGAGTTAGACTGGACAAAACTGGAAACTAATGTCCAGATCTCTTCAAAGATCTATCAGATCAAACAATCTTGTTCTGTATGACATGGAAATCTGCGGCATGAATTCAAATCGGAATTTTACCCCAAAACACAAATTCAGATTCAGCGAATGAATATTAGAAGTTCAAATATATCACTGAAGTTTGAGAAAAATTAGACAATCTGTTCAAAAGAACTATGAATTTTCAGAGCTTTTATTCAATCAGCATGCATACTGTCATCTCAGAATCAGGCTACCACAATTTGTGATTTTGAGCAGGAAATTATATAAATAATAGAAAATACAAAGAGAATCCTACAATTATTTGTCTAAGTTCATAGCCACTTGACTTATTACTGATATATGAATTATGCTAAATAAATGGTAATATTATTCTACCTGCCTTCTGATGAAGTTAAGTCCTCTTTCATTATGCTAGAAAATTTGAAATATTAGTATTTTTTTTTTTTTTACAGTGTTTCACTACCTGCGACATATAGAAACCAAGTGTTGTAGCCTTCTCATCCAGCAATGGTGGCACTGAAATTAAAAATCCATATTTTTCACACAGATTGTCTGCTTTTCCTCAAACTTCACAGAAAACGATGGATTCTAATAACATACTCTGCAATCGTTGTACTGTGCATCATACTGTGCATCATGTATTTGGCCTTTTTGAATGGGGTATACTCCACTTTTAACCAAAAACATTTTACTTACTTTTTTTTACTTTACTTTTTTCATAGTGTACAGTGTGAACCTCATAGTTTTGGGTATGCTTGATAATATCCATGCCATAAGACTGCCTCAAAACACAGAGAGAGCAGCAACTTGTGAGGACATTGAATTCATAGTTCCCCTGATCAGTTTTCGACTCAAGATTCTCTCACTTCCCCGAGGGGAAACTTCCTGCGAGAGCTGGCAAATAAAGCAAGGCAGATCAAGGAATTCAGTGAAGGGGGAGAGGCACAAAGCAGTTTAGAGTTCTGGTGCCACTTTAACAAGCAAAAAAACAAAACAAAACAAAACAAAATTTTTTCCTTGTTTCTTGTGCCACCTCCAGGTTTCATCAAACAAAAACAAAACAAAACAAAACAAAACAAAGGCTTCAGCGCACTTTTCTAATGCCACTACAATCTGCTAGCTGACAAGGCTCATCGGATCATATTTCACACATAAACAGGGGGCGTGCATGCACTCAGTGCAGCACAGCCCCCTTTATTTTTTTTTAATTAAACAATTAAAGAGAGGCACGCACCCACCAACCGCCACTGCAGAAGGAAATTGTTTTAAAGCAGCATATAGATGCTCCTGTCAATGCGCTGTGTCAACCTCTACACTTACAGCAATTTCTGGAAACCCCAGCCCAAGTCAGGAGATTATTTTTGTAGCACAGACAGGAGCTCACCTCCTGAGTCAAATGAAATGTGCCACACAGAACCAGAGAAATTCCGGGGGGGGGGGGGGGGGGGGGAATCATTGAGATACTAATCACGTTTCACGAATAATATAACTCAAGTAAACTACAACAAGGTAAATGGTAAATGGTTCAATTTAGTGACAAAAGAAATTTACTAGATTATTTGTAGATATGAACCATGATAGGCATGAAGCCGCACAGTATAAACTAGACCTAGGTAGTAGAGACAGAGTCAGAGTATAAGCAACTCAACCACTGGCACAACATACATAACGAGCACAAATTTTCACTTACAAACAAGAACTGACCTTTAAAAATAAGGAAAATACAGAAATTTATTCATTTTCCGGAGAAAAGCATTCTTATAATTCAGCGCCTTACCAGGTACCAGGTAGATGTGTGCCCTCCCTGGAATGAAGTTCGAGATAGGCCTACAGCGAGATTACCCCGTGGCCGTGTGTATTGACTGAGCTGCGGTGATGTACCGGAGTAAGGTGCGGGGCGGGCGGGTACCGTGATCCCTATTCAGAAACCTCGACTCTCGAGTAGACGTCTATTAAAAGTTACACGTGTGCTGTGCTCCTCTTTCTAACCTTTGGCTTTGGGGGAGTCGGAGAAACTTCAGGGAGCGAGATGCCAACAAAGTACGTGTTCGCTAATGGGCGAGCACCTGTGGCACAATGAAGTTAGACATGCACCCACTAGTCGTGTGCACATTCACAGAATGTTAAAAAGAACAGAAAGAAATCCGATGAGATGCGTTTTTCGTTTGACGGCAACCGACAGGTTAGGTAACTTCTTTTAGATACATGTAGCTTGTTATCGCAGCTCGACGAAGACGGCGCTACAACTGTCTTCAGGACAGTATGCCCAGCGCGTAATGTGGATTGAGAGATTTTTTTTAGAGGTGATAAGAATATGAAATGGAAACAGTTTTTTGAACATGTATTCAATAAAGTAGGAGGGAGATTAATTTTTCATTGTAATTATGATCCCCGGTTATTAAATATTAAAGCGCCGAATTTGTATTTAGAATTTTTAGATATTTGGGACTATTTGAAAGGAAAGAATGTAATTGTTAAAGAAACGTATAATGAAAATCAAATAATTTTTAATAATTTTTTTATTTCAGGTAGGAATTTTCCCTTTAATGAAACATTATTTAAAGCTAATGTTTTTCAAGTTAAACAGGTCATTGACGCTGGTGGAAAAATTAGACATGGGGCTCATTTTATTAGAAAGGGCCTAAATGCAGACGATTTAATTTCTCTTTATGAATTGTATGATAAATTTCCAGCAGAATGGAAGGTGGCGAGAATAGGTAACGTGAGGGATCATATTTTGAGTGATAACCCTGCTGATGTTTTTGAAATTAGTCTTAATATAAACAAAAAAGTGTACCCCTTAGTGTCAGTATCTTCAAAAATGATTTACAATATTTTTATTGGTACCATTGAAGATTCTTTTCTTTCAAAACACCTAGAAGTATTAGCATTAAACATTGATAGATCGGCTACTGCAGTTTGTTTTTCTATTCCTAGAATTTCGACACTAGACTGGAAGCTGAGAGAATTCCAATATAAGCTTCTGCACAATGTTATTTTTTGTAATGATAAACTTCACCAGTTTGGAATAACACAATCAAATCTGTGCTCCTTTTGTAGGGAAGAGGTTGAAACATATTATCATATATTTTATAACTGTCGTTTAGTTTATCGAATATGGAACGAGTTAGGAAATAAACTAAAATTTCCTCAGTTTGTTAATATAAATTGGCTTGACGTTTTACTTGGATTCAGGGAAAACATCAATCTCGATGCTTTGTTGAATCATGTGTTAATTTTGATTAAGCATATGATTTATGCTAACCGTAAAAGTGGATGCTAACCGTAAAAGTGGAAGAGTTCCAACCTGTAAAGAAATATCTAGGGCAATCGCCACCTCAAAACAGTCTGAATATGAAAAAGCAACTTTAAAGGATAAATTGACATTACATTACGCGAAATGGGAAAATTATACTTCATGAAATACCGGGTTTAATTATTGCATCCTGTTAAGACATATCTTTTGTATTCATCTCAGTCAATCTATTTAAAATGAATGGAATATCCTGTGTTTTGCTTTGCCCGCTCCATATACTGGTTCTTTTTCTCTGATCGTTATTATTAAAGCCTAATCAAATATTATCTGGTTACGAATCTCCACTTGCACATACATTTTAAAGATTTTGTAATTCCATCACCTCTCATGTTTCTTGTATTTGTTTTAGATAAAATCTTTATTCAGACTGGTGACTGAATCATGTCAAGTGTGTACAATTTATTAATGTTTAATCTATATTTTGCATAAAACCTTTGTGTTGTCCGTCAAACAGTGTAATATAGATATTTTGTGTCACTACAATGTAACAATGTTGATTGGTCTGAATAAAGGCTATAAAAAGCGTCAAAAAAAAAAAAAAATGCAGCATAGGCTCAGCGCTGCTGCTAGCAGACGTTGACCAACACCTTGCTGGACCATCGCAGCTTCTTCTCCAGGCAAAAATCTTCCAGATCGATTGATCTGCCACTGGAGCCCAGTTAGAACGTTTTACTTTCCTAGCGTTCTATCACGTCCTCAGATGTGACTGAGCACTGGTATATAGGATTATGATGATTGAACTATTATCAATGGATGACGACCCAGCCGAGTACCTTTCCTTTCCTCTTATTACTGATTTTACCCCATGGGAGGTAGGTGATTTGTTTGAGGGAAGAAAACCTAATGAAAAAACTTGCGTTCTTTCGGTGAAGACGTTGGGACAATGGTAACTATAACCTAAAAAAAAAAAATAAATAAATCTCAAAGCCTGATTTCATAGCTGGTGGTATTACAAAATACGTGGAAGCCTGTTGTCAGAGCTAGTGGTATTACAAGATACGTGTATCTTAGTCTCTTAATACACTCATGTATCTATTATGATGATTTTTACAAGTCCACATGATTGTATTGATTAATTGATTGACTTATTTCATCATGGATATAGGTCTGCTTTCAGCTGTTATCTGGTATTCGGCAAGGCCGTGAACATTAATTCAAATGGTGTGTTTATAAACAAAATAACAATGAATCAATATGTATTCAGAACATGTAACATGAAATGTATTATAGGCCTACAATATCTAATATATCATATCCCAAGTACGTGTAGCAAAAAAAGCTGCTGAAAACTGTTTATCCAATAGTGGCGAGCCAAATGGAGTAAAATGAAGGGGCCAAATGAAGTCAAAAGGGGCCTGAGCTTTCGATCCTAGCAGAATCTTCGTCAGAGGCAAAATGGTCATTTTGCCTCGACGAAGATTCTGCTAGGATCGAAAGTTCAGGCCCCTTTTGACTCCATCATATCCCATACAAGTACGTTACATGACATTGTGTGTCGTGTTTATCATTTATATACATATACATATACATATATATATATATATATATATATATATATATATATATATGATAAAAACCTTAAAAATTTTTATGTATATATATATATATACATATATATATATATATATATATATATATATATATATAATTAATTTACGTATTGGCTCCAATATAACAAAGAATCAAGAAATAAACTGGTAATGCATTTTTTTTTTTTTGGCCAATAAAGAGTGAGTTTATTCGACTCGAATTTTCGGTGGCCGCCACCTTCTTCAGGAGTCTCGAAAACTGTTACTCCTTGCCACCGAAAATTCGATTCGAAACTCACTCTTTACTGGCAACAAATGCATTACCATTATATTTCTTGATCCTTCGTTATATATATATTACATTCAACGATTACAAAGATAGAATTAAATTTCATTAATCATTTTTATCTCTTTTAATCTATGCAATGTAGAGGCTTCTCGTTGGTCGCCGAAATTGAGCCGAACAATCAGACTTAATCATTCAAAAACGCACACTTTCAAAAATCATACAATCTTACAAGACCCTGGGTTCAATTCAAATTCACATGGAGAAGCTATTTTATATAGTCTGCGAAACTTCAGAAAAAAAAAAAATGTTTCCTCACCACGCAATGTATGCTTTCGATTTTGTATACTTTATTTCTTTTTTATTTTGATTTACAGGTTATTCCATACTATAATCATTAACAGAATCGTTAATTATTTCATTTTTATGCCACGTTATACCATTAAGGTTTCAGGCTAGTAAAGGTATTATGTATATGATTCAAAGTAAAGTTGTCGAAAACATACAAAAAGATTAATGTAAAAGTTGTGGGTAGAAACAAAAAAAAAAAGTGAAAATAAACGCCTTTTCCGTCACAGAGAAGAGCCCGAGAATGCATGGTCGTCTATACTGCTATATATTCCATTTCGCTGATGATTTTCGAATAGTTCTGAGTGGAAAAGTCAAGTAAAATGAGCTAGAACTTGTTAAATAATTATGGTAGAGTCTTACGAGTAAATCGATTGGAAATGAGTACAAACGAGATCCATCCTTTTCACAGCTTTAGGCTGGAACGCAGTGGCGGATCCAGAGGGGGCGCAAGGGGCGCACACCTCCTTTATTTATCGTTAAAAACAAGAGAAATAAAAAGAAAAAATGCAATGAAACCCGGAAGTGGCACCAGAAATATAAGTAAGTAAATAATATCGATATTGGTTACCTTAAACCCACGTTGTTAACCTCGTCCACATTTGGGTTGGTTGTTCCCAAAATGGCGTCCCCGACACCTGAGATATGGCCTTATACAGTTAACGAAGTACCGGGTCATAGTTTAACGAGAAGCACGGTTGTGTTATTGCGTTTGATAGCGTTATATTAGATTATGTCATTACAATCAATGGGTATATTGATTATTCAACTCTTTGCAAAACGTATTGCTATAAATTTCGTGGACTATATAGAGCAGCATTCAATCCTTTGTCACGAACTACATCATTCTTTTCGACTTGTTCGAAGCGTCAATGAAAATGTTTTCCGCTCGATTCCTTTCCTTCTCTTGTAACTGCACAAGTTAATAATCATTTCTCCTCACTCATCAGGTATGTTTTAAGTCGTATGCCTGTCCTAGTTTCTAAAATAACTTGAAAGGATAATCGCAATGCAGGTTTTTCAGAGAAAAGAAAACAAACAGACGGGGAGAAGACGAAAATGGGGAAACAGAACTAAAAGAGGAAATTTAAAGGATCAGATCAGAGAAAGAGAGAAAGAACGGAGAAATAGGATGAAGATATTGATATCTTGGAAACAGAAATCCTGTGTACTTATAAGTACCTAATTAAACGGTTACAATATCAATAATCATCGATATTAACAGAACTAACGTTCTTTTCTTTCTCAATCATCACTGTCAATGACGCAATGTCATGTCATCGTGGGCGTGGTCGCATTGGATTGGTATGCATTTTCCCCCTCTCTCCGCCACCTGAGTTCATGGAGATAACAACCATAGTTTTGTAATCGTCGACACGATTTTGATATAGCGCATTTCCTTGTATCTCGGATGCTATATACTTTAATTTGAATGAACACTGCTCTCGAATGCCAGCTATCCTTATAGCTATCCTATAGCTACATCTTTTTGGGGTTTGGGTTTCCTTTAAATTTCTAACTTTCTCGAACTTGTTCGCAGTATCCCCCCCCCCCAAAAAAAAAAAACCAAACAAACAAACAAACATACAAACTTACGAGTCACATCAGACGACGACAAAGTTCATTACAGTATCGATCTAGTAGTGATCCAGATATTCCAAAACAATCTTTGTACGTCCAACACATTACCATGCATTTGTCGTGCAAATCATGGAAAATAATTCCCTTTTCGCAATACCAACACCTATATTATGTTACTACAACTCATTTGAGACAATTTACGCTTCTTGTGCTTCGAACGTCGTAATGCGCATGTCTCTCAAAATTCCAGAGATTGATGGGAATTGTCAATTTCACAAGAATAACCTTATAGAAAGAGGTATATAAAAGCTAGAATGATACTCAACTTCTTTTGCTGTTTCTTCTAGTGATCCCCTGATAGATCCTTCGTTTGCCCTCAAAGTCCGACCTATAAATGTGAGATAAAAGACTCCTCAATGCATTTAAAGGAAACTTCGAAAGCCTCGTGTAATTACATTGAAGGATATCATGTCCACAATCATGACTATGTATAATATTATGAACAATTATATTAGAGTCGACATGCATGCAATGGCCATACACTTCTTTTGAAAGCGAACAGGTAGGATCACAATTTGGTAACAGATATGATACAGTATACGATGGATGACACTATGATTAAAAAAAAAATACATGCTAGGTTATCTTGTGATATTCCCGCTGCTATGGCTTTCTACATAATCACGTTCCTTTTTTTTTTCTCGAATGCTATACAGGTCTTTGTCGATAACGTCGATCAAACAGGGAACCTCTCACATGAATTCATGTACCGAAATTATAACACATGCTAGAAAGACAGTGGAACGATAGACAAATATCAGCTAAATGTGTAAAAGGGATCGAAGCACGCCTAATGATTTCACTATAGGATATACGCACTTCAAATCAATACTATACATCTATAGGGCTCGACACTAACCTGAAAACTTTATTTTTTCTTGGTGACCCGTTTGGGCCATTAGAATGTGAAATTTTGGTAGCAAGAAATAGAAATGCATTGGCCTAAAATAAAAAGGAAACATAAAAACCAATTTTGAATCTTATAGTTGCCAGATCGGGCCTCCAAAAATTTGGTGGCCTGACATCCGTTCAGTGATGGCCCGGGCTATCGAGCTTACGGCTATAGTGTCGAGTCTTGCTATATCGAATAGGAATATTGCATAGCCTAATATCCTTCAAAACAGAAGCAGAATCTTTATTAATCAGGTAAGTATGGTAATTAGGAAAAATACAACATTATTTGATTATGTATTACCAGTGATATAAACTGTGGCACCAGCGTCGCCCAGCTGCAGTGCGATGCCTTTCCCGATACCCCGAGTAGCCCCCGTCACCAGACAGATCTTCCCTTTTAAGGGCTTTGCCATCTCGTCTGCTCACGAATAATATTTTATCTATGGCAAAAGATGATTCGAACTAGAATAGAATGACGCGTCATACCTTTGAAATTGATATGAATCGATGAGAATAATTGTATTTGTCTTCTTCTCAATGTTTCATTAAAATATGAAGCTGATCTATATTGTGTAGTGTAATCTGAACACGACAGGACGTGGAGACATTCATTTTCCTCAACCTGTGAGGTTTTTGATAGAACTAGAATTTCACTCCATCACGACAATGGGGTAGAACGATTAACGCATTTTGACTTTTCGGGCGACAACTATGACTCGATTAGCAGAGACTCCAACCCCAAACACCTTCTGATCTGGAGATTCTCCCGCCTGAAACCCCTAGCAAACCGGAGACTCCAACTTGATGTGCGCAAAGCGCGAAGTTCCTTACGGCCGGGGTCCAGGGCCCGCTTAAGGGCCCTGGAAGCTTTAGGTTCTAGATGCTCTCTCATGCTATCCAAGGCTTAATTTTCAACAAACGGTGACAATAAGTAAGAAATCATTTCAAGCGGGAGAACAGAGCGAGAGCGGGAGAAATTAAATCTCAAGCGGGAGAATGGGAGATTTTGCAAAAATGGACTTTCTCCGGGAGATCTTCCGTCGAAAGCGGGAAAGTTGGAGTGTTTGGATTAGCTGGTGCGACAGGTGCACATCGCATATTACAATACACGCAACCCCAGAGCGATGGCTTTGAGTCATTACAGTGAGCACGCGCAAATTGTTTTGTGCACCCCTGGACGGGAGTGCAATATTGTGAACATAATATAATGCCCACCATTTAATTCAACATTGATGATGTTGTATCAATATACAATTTGAAATGAATTTGTTAAACTACATGTTAAACATTGCATGTTATGTAGATTGGCCAGCCTACTTTAGTGTTGAGTGCTCTGTGTGGTGTGGCTGTGTATGGGGGTGTGAGGGTGTGTGTGTGTGTGTGTGTGTATGTTAGTGTGTTTATGGTCTCCTTTTTTTATGTAGGTTTATCTGTTGCCATTGTATATACATTATGATTGTTCTGACATATACTTGTCATGTTGCAGTGTTAGCGTGTGAACTTACGTGGTACCTTGGTCTGCTGTCGGTGGTTTCAGTGACTGATCTGATTGTTCTCTCAACTGATTATTGTGATGGGGAATGTCACTTTTACATCATTGGCCGTTGGCCTTTGTGCTGCTGAGTCCCAACTTATTTGCACCTTGCATATAGGGCCCCACTCACAAGCCTTGCTTCTTTCGGGGTCCTAAAAACCATGTAAATTTTTGTATCAGCGATTTGTGTTATCTTGTTATTTATGTTTGGTTTTTGAATAAATTGACATTCATGTCATTCAATACATACATTGAAAATACAATGAACGTACCAGATCATCAGCAAAGTGTAAGACTGACACAATTACGTAACTAGATACTCTCTCTCTGTATAGTAAAGGCCCACTACACATAAGCTCCCACGGTCACGAAGGAAGCATATACGAGCATCTGGAAATCTAAATTTTCGTGAACAGAAGTTATTGTTTGGGTATTTCATACAGTTTGCGTCATGCAGCCAGCGGATATAGCTCTAGGAAATCACCGACAGAAGAAAAATATTTGGACGATTTATGTCAAAGCGAGATACAGATTACTTACAATATCCGCCCCAACACTCTCTCGGAGTTCAAACCACCACAGCAGTAGACTTTTAAAGGGATCGTATAGTTTTGGTTGAGACCTAATTTCAGGTTTCTAACATTTTTTGATGAGATAATGAGAAACCTCTTACGAAATATGAAAGAGCATGTAATTCTATGAGGAATTCAAAGTTTATTTGATGAAAATTGGTTTTAAAATGGCTGAGATACCCAAAACAGAGTGATTCTAATAAGTGTGGGACCCACACTTTTTTACGATCGCTTTGTTTTTCTTTGTTTTTGGATGTTTCAGTCATGCCAAACCCGATTTCCATCAAATAAACTTTGAATTCCTCTTAAAATGGTATGCGCTGTACTATTTCATAAGTGTTTTCTTGGTATCTCACAAAAAGTTAAAAGCCCAATTCTCACCTCCACCAATACTGTACCATCCCTTTAAAGTTAGGGCTGTAATATGGCAATCAACGTCAACGCGTTTCCTTTGCAGAAGTTCAAACTTTGCACTTCGATTGAATTTCATACACACAGCTATCAGTTCACGTGACAACGTTTTCTGCAGCAACGGGAATACATTAAAAACTTGGTTCACATTCCAGACCTTGTTTGTCCGTGTTGCACCTGAATGATTTCGGTTGAATAAAATGATTCTTTTGTTGTGATATGTCCTTTTCTGCGTTCTGCCTTGCTTAAATTCACAAAGTGGGGCTTACGTCCCTCTTCTCCCTAAGTTTCCCCATTGTATTAAGATTACATTTTTTTTTTTCTTAAAACTAAAATGATAGCTAGCCAAAGAGATACAGGTTTTTTATTTTCTTTCTTTATTTTATTTCTTTATTTCTTAATGACAACGGTGTTTGAATAAAGTGTATACACTGCAAAACATCCGGTGCTAAATATGAAACACCGAGCTGGTGTTAAATTTTCGGTGCTCATTTATGGTGTTAGATTAACACCTCCGGGTGTCATTTCAAAATATAAAATTGTTTTTTGAATAGTTTCTTAGTTACTGCACTTCTTGTTGATTTTGAACTTCAACAAGACGATCAAGAATTTTCCAATAAAGTACTTGATTTTTGAAAAAATGTGTAAACACATTTACACCACAGTAACACCAGTTGGTGAGGTCTCCTATTGAAGCTGGACGAGTGTTATACCATTGACATTAACACCAGCAATATCAAATCAAAGGATTTCTGGTGGCCAGGTGGCCACTGTTAATGTCGAGCCTTGTGTATATATGTGTGTGTGTGTGTGTGTGTATGTTTTATATATATTTGTATAATCTATATAATGTATATAATGTATAATATATATATAATGTATATATATTTGTATAATCATTGCATTCATGTATGTGATATATCAATACAATGATTATACAAACAATATCATTTTATAAAAGTGGTTGCCCGACAAGGATTTCTGGTGGCCAGGTGGCCACCGTTAATGTTGAGCCTTGTGTGTAATGTGTGTGTGTGTGTGTGTGTGTGTGTGTGTGTGTGTGTGTGTGTGTGTGTGTATGTTTTATATATATATATATATATATATATATATATATATAGATATAGATATATAGTGAAAGAAATTAGACTTGAGGCGGACGTTGCTCTCGATCTTGTTCTCCCTTTTAATCAATTGAGCTTTCGGCCTGTCATCAGGCCTTCATTAAGATCTACCAACAGAACAATAATATTATCTAAATGGCATAATGTGCTATGGTATATGATGGAATGTCATATAACACCAATCTTCTGAAGCATTACCTATGCATTGCATTATACTATGACACATTAAGCCATTTAGATGATATTATTGTTCTGTTGGTATATAGATCCTGATGAAGGCCTGATGACAGGCCAAAAGCTTGATTGATTAAAAGGGAAAATGTCTGCCTCAAGTCTAATTTCTTTCATTATATGCTACCAACAATGAGGCACCATGTACGTTGGGGAAGGCAACAATCTATCGCTCTATAAATAAATGAATACATACATACATAAATAAATACATAAATAAATAAATAAATAAATAAATGTATATGTAAGTATATATATATATATATATATATATATACATATATGTATATATGTAATTGTTTGCCCAATACAAGACTTATTGTAATCTAAATTTTTTTTAAATGGAATATTGAGTTTTGCATGGAGAAAAAAAGCTACTGAAAGAAAGCAGTTAGAGAAAGACAAGATTGAAAATTTGATTTTCATGTTTATTTCACTTATTCACAGTTCTCTCAAGTTAAAGATGGCACAAAACAAGAATTCTAGGACAAACATGAAAACAAAATGGATTAAGGTGGAAGGAATGAAGTCTTGACAAATATGTAATATCAAATATAAACAGATCTTATTCTGTCGCCAGAACACGGATACACTGTATAGCATCGAGTGAAGGCCAGCATGAAACTGAGTTACAGATCTTGTGTAGTGATGTAACTGGAAACCATACAGTTTACAACAAATATGAAGTTATTAATTAAAAGAGTAGATAAATAATATCAGAGTATAATACTCACACACACACACACACACACACAACGTCCTGTTTTGATAGGAACCAACTGACAAGGAGTTTGCATACATTGTATCACCTGCCCTCTAATTGCAATAAATGCCCTTATAAATCCTGAGGCACATATGTGACCACTTAGTTCAAAACCAACAGAAAGTTGGTGATGAGGAAGGAGTCTCTCTTATGGACCAAAATATGTCATTTGGGTTGACCAACTCAAATCTATAAAGTTTGTTTTACCTGAGAGAGTGACCTTTTGTCAACCTGTCAAAGTTGAAATTGAGATATTTGTGTTCTTTTCTGGGCCATATTTTTTTTTTCACAACACGCCTGGGTAACCCTACTCTCTAAATCCTCTTTTCTCCCTTTTCTCTGAAACTGCACCTCATTATGCTCTCTAATTTTCAATCACTTTTTGACTGAGTTAGGATGGTCCAATTTTAATATGTTATTATATATCATTTTAAAGCTTAGAGCTTACTCTTTAGACTATATAGAAAAGTGGAAATATATTTATTTCACATACGTTTTGTGGGTTTTCAGCTGGGCGGTCACACATAGAAAACTGCGCAATAGCAAACACAGTAATACTGTATAGATAATTTCACTCAAGGCACACCTGCATTTGTATTCAGTGATAGATAAACTGGTGTCAGGTATCATCATAACAGTTGATGAATGATTCCATATAAATTAATATAAAATAGTATACATACTTATGATACAGGCCGGCAGTGCATGACAAAAGTTAAAGTGCATGCAGAATATAACAATTGCAAACGATAACCCTCTAGAAGGCTTCACGGTGCACCACGTATTCTTTCTGGAGTATGTGAGTTTATCTAAGTTTATTTAAGCCGGATTTTCCTCTCACATACTCACTAAATATTGCTCATTCCCTTGAGAACGGCGAGAACATGCTTGCCGAAACGTCGGGATTGGGTAGGCCCTTTTCAGGGCCACACACTTACCCCAGAAAGAATATGTGGTGCACCGTGAAGCCTTCTACCACCCAACGTTCTACCACCACGGAAGCCTTCAAAGATTTCAAGATAACCGTCTATCAATATGTCTGTCGGTTTTTGCTCCCTTAGTTTAATCATCGTTTACCTAAATCCCGCGATATGCTTTGCTCAATATCATTGTTATTCTCAAAGTTTTGATAGATCTTGTTGAGCCATGCCAGGAACTGTGTGGGACTATAGACTTTCAGTGGTAGATTTAAACACAGAAGCTGAAAACAACAGGTTCGCTACTCTTACAGAGACTGATCTAAACAACATCGTAGATGATAAGGACACAAAGAAAACAAAGGATGTCATCAATACGCCCTACGAATTTTGGACTCCTACTACTGTTCTGAAAAAGGAATCAGTCTGACGCATATTGAAAGCAAGTCAACCCAAGATTTGTGCCGCTTTCTCCGTACATTCTATGTGGAAGTGCACCGTGGAAATGGGGAATTATACGCTAAGCGCTCTTAGATCACACTACGCTACGGACTTCAATGACATTTTCAACACACTCTTGGCATCAACACTTGCAGTGATGGTGACTTCAATGATGGTGACTTGCTACACAAGGTGAAAATCAATGCCTAAAACGCCTGGCTTGTGTTTAAATCTGGTTGCACTTAGACCAGTGTTTCTACAATACATCATGTAGTCCTGGTCCTGGATTCAGTAGATCCACTAGCACTAGCTCTGTCGCTCGTAGATCTATAAAGGCTAGTCTAACGTTACAGCTGGACTCTCGTCACCCCATACTTCTCCTGTCAACATCAGCTCCAGCATAAATACTCACCAGCAACTTAATTTTCATGGGTGCAAAGTCAAAATTTATTATCAGAAGTAAAAGAACAATAGTTACAATAGTTAACATTTTCAACTTTGCAGACATTTCATCATTCACACTCCTCACAGACAACAGTTGGCCTTACCAAAATCACATATGATTTTTTTCAATAATGTGAAAGAACCATATTATATGACATACTAGATTGCATCCACACAAAGTATCAATAATGCCCAGTGAAATACTTGCACTAATCTTCAAGTCTACTCTGACATTCTATCATCCTGTATATGACTGACAACAACCGAACTCTTGCATAAAAGCTTGCTCTTCTGTAACAGTTAAACTGGCGAAGTGTACTGCAATGTTTAGAAATATGATCCAGAACAAAAAGGAATACATATTTCTTCTTATGAATAATCTACCGGAAAGACCTTGAGTTTGAGCACACAGGATAGCATCACATCTTGTTGGCATGACAACAAGATGGAGAAGATAACATAACTATGCAGGCGACGCTGCTGGAAGACACCATAACATTTCCAAGTCGGCAGCCTCTGGCGATGGTCATCTGCTCTCCCTGAGACGTTTCCACACCGCTGCACGCAGCTCTTCCAGACTCCCTGCCAATGTCTCCCTCCTGATGCTCCTCAGGGCGGAGGAGGGGCAGAATGAGATGCAGTGGTGGAGGAGGCGGGTACAGGACAACATCAGTTCGGTGGTCAGAACCTCACCCTATCCATCAACAAAAGGAGATCAAAGAATACAGTCAGGTCACAACAAGGAAAAGTAGAAATTACGTGGTGCGTAATATATGTCCCCGCCGGAAGTAGCATTTTGTAACAAAATGTGCAATATAGGTAAAAAATCAAGGTCAAAGGTCAAAGAAGTCAAAGGTCAAAATTCTGTGTAGAAGTTTTGAAGCCCTCACCTAGTGCCATCACATAAAGCAAATGGAATCGAAATTGGGTTAGAAATGGCGAAGGAGTAGCATTTTGTACCCAATGTACAATGTAGGTCAAAAATCAAGGTCAAAGGTCAAAGAAGACAAAGGTCAAAATTCTGTGTAGAAGTTTTGAAGCCCTTACCTAGTGCTATCACATAAAGCAAACGGAATCGAAATCGCGTTAGAAATGGCGAAGGAGTAGCATTTTGTAGCAAAATGCACAATATCGGTCAAAAATCAAGGTCAAAGGTCAAAGAAGTCAAAGGTCAAAATTCTGTGTAGAAGTTTTGAAGCCCTCAACTAGTGCCATCACATAAAGCAAACGGAATCAAAATCGGGTTAGAAATGGCGAAGGAGTAGCATTTTGTAGCAAAATGTACAATATAGGTCAAAGGTCAAGGTCAAAGGTCACAACTGAAATTCTGTGTAGAAGTTTTAAAGCTCCCATGTAGTGCTATCATATAAAGCAAACAGAATCAAAATTGGCTCATAAATGACAGAGAAGTAGCAAATTGAACATTTTGATCACACACGGACGCACACACGGACGGACGCACGGACAGACGGACGGACGGACACACACACGTACGGAGCCCGTTTCATAGTCCCCTGCTCGAACTCGTTCGGCGGGGACAATAAGTCCATCAATGACAAGACAGACATTAGAAGGTGATGTGTTTCCTCTTTGGTGGATAAGACACTTGAATGATGCCCTGAGGAAAACCATGGATGTATAAGGCTTTTTTTTTTTTTAATGGACATAACCGCCCTGATCTTTGAAGGACTTAGATAGCTCCTCAGCCAGTGTTCTCAAGTAGTAGAATACGAATTTATTAGCAAGCATAAAATTTGGTTTCCATTGTAGCAGGGATGTGACAACAGGATGACAATAGGCACAATGTTTTAATTCAAGATATACTGAAGAGGATACAGAGAGGCAGCATTTAAAAATACAATCTTTTCTTGAGGCATTCAAATAGTGAAAATAATAACATTCTACTGTGGACATATGCACAAGAATGACAATGTGCATCTAAGCTAGGAGACCAAATGTGTTCAAGTGTTCATGTGTTCAAGGAAGAAAAATGTCTAAAACTCTGAGCAATTCATGATTTCTCTCATCAATCAAATTTTCAGATTAATGTGCCAAACAATCAGTCATCTTAATGGCAAAGGATAGAGTTACAGACTGTAAAATTGTTCATTCAACATTCCATTGACATCAACTAATTAATTGATTCACTCATTCATTCATTCATGAATACATGTAAATCAAGTAATTAATTGATTTATCAATCAGTTCCTTCCAGGAAATATTCCTCCAGTCCCACCTCGTCGAGTCTGACATGTTTTCTGATCCCTGGGGTTGGCTGGGGCTGCTCCACCCCCACCCGACAGTAGAGCTCTCGCATTGCATTGTGGGACTGCAGTAGGGTGGCCATCAGCTGAGGATGCTGGGATAGCAGAGACTGCATTTGACCTTTCACCTCAAGGAATGACCTTAGAAAACAAATCAACAAGTATGGATTTACAGCTCATAGTACAGTCAAATGTGTGGGCAACCAGTAAATGTTGTACATCAAAGTGAAAAAGAAGAATGTGTTGCTTTGATTCAATTCATAACTGAACACTGTGTGCTCATGGCATATAAGGCTATTTGCCAATTTACATTTCAAAGTTTTCTCAAGAAACAGCATTGTGCTAGTGATATACTCAGCTTAATGCAAACCGTTGGGAACAAATGAATTAGTTGCCAATTAAACAGTTTGTTTCTTGCCACCAACATTGAATCTTTATGAACAGTAGCACTGTTTGGCATGTAGAAAGTATAATAGAGAATTTTGATCTTTTCCTTGAAACCTGCATATTCACTTTGTACATAATTACTGACTGAAGACCGAAAGAATAGAGGCCACTCCTGTTATAACAAAGTCCTTGTGACCAGCATTTTCCTCTTTTTTGGATCAAAATTTCATTACAGCCAAATAAATAAAGAATCTAAAGATATGTAGACGATGATTTGGGAACCTGAAGTTTTACTTTGTCTTAAAAAGAATTTCTCTATTACTGTGTTCATTATAATGGGAGTGTTTTGCATCATAAACTGATAGATAAAGTACACATACAGTGTAACTGTTGTGAATTCAAATGCCTGTGTGTGGACGTGTTTGTTTGTTTGTGTGTGTGAGTGTGTGTGTGTGTGTGTGTGTGTGTGTGTGTGTGAAGATTTGGTATTGGTAATTTCAACATGTTGAGAACCAACCTTAGGATGACAACAGGGTATAACGATGAAGCAGATTCAGAAACCACCCCTTTAGGAAGACCTCTCAGATCTAGAAATAAACAATACAAAAACAATGTGTGTGAATTTAGGTCAAAGCACATTTCAAAATGGAAATCAAATTAATGCTTTAACAATACTTCTCTAAAATATTAAATCACCATAACTACGCAAAAATAAGCAGCCTGGAAATCTCGATCCACAAAAACGATTATGTTTGTCTGATTACGTCTTTCTCCCTGTCTTTCTCTCTACACCCTTTCTCCATCTGTCTGTACCTCTTCCTTTCAATCTAGCCATTTATTCTTCTATAAATCTATCTACTGTAAAACAAGATGCATTCGCAGCATGAAATTTTCACAAATTGCCACTGGCATTCAATGCATATAGTGTAGATAAGAAGTTTCATGTGTGTTTTAATTTCATGACTCTTAGTTCTCATGAAATTCACGAAATTAAAATGCATGTGAACATTCCTCATTTTACAGTAATGTATCTATCTATCTATCTTTATCTATCTATCTATCTATCTATCTATCTATCTATATATCTTTATCTATCTATCTATCTATCTATCTTTATCTACCTACCTATCTATCTATCTACCTATCTATCTATCTATCTATCTATCTATCTATCTATCTATCTATCTATCTATCTATCTATCTACCTATCTATCTATCTATCTATCTATCTATCTATCTATCTATCTATCTATTTATCTTCTATCTATCTATCTATCTATCTATCTATCTTTATCTACCTATCTATCTATCTATCTATCTATCTATCTATCTATCTATCTATCTATCTATCTATCTATCTATCTATCCTCCCCCATAATTACTTGTCCTCTTGTGTCTAAAGTACTTGCATAACATATCACATGTTGTTCTTTTGTGATTTCAGACCTAAAATCTCATTTTGTGCAGAATGAACACCTATTGGTACTTTACGGTTCCTACAAGAAACTTTGTCATATTCCTTGGTTCGTGACTCCTTTACGTCAAGGCAATAAAGAAAAATTGATAAACTCTTCTAGGATGAGAGAGGTCACTGACCTGATAAAGCCTGGAGAAGGAAAGGGATGTTCTTGGTGATGAGATGAGTCGTGGTTGGATGATCCCATCTTTTGGTCTGTCCCTCCACCATACCCCAAGCCTTGTCTGCTATCAGACATTCAATCAGTCCTACACTGATCTAGGTAAGTTTAAATATGAAAGAAAAATATAATGGTGTTATGTTTTACCTTATACGTTTCAATGGGGATGATCGTTGTGCTACAGTGATGTGTATCCAGTCATGATTAAGCATTTCCTAAATACAAGGATTATGTTTTTCAATACAAGAATTATGTATGCAATACAAGGGTTGTGTCATTGCAACTGATTGACAAATTGCCCTACATCGAAATAAATATGCACTGAATTGATCAGTGTTTTAGTAGTAGCAATGATTTTTTTATCATGGCTACTACTAAAACACTGATCAATTCAGAGCTTATTCACGTCGATGTAGGGCAATTTGGCAACCAGTTGCAATGAAAAACATCTCGACCGAAGAATTTCATGAATTTGGAAGGATTATGTCATGTAGTGCTGCATCAGGTCATGTGATTTTGGAGCTTAAGTGCAAATTTCTGTGCGGTGATACTGGGCAAAATTTGGATAGGTTGTCAAATATGGCTTCTTCGCCTAACCCTCTGAAAAACCAGTATTTTTACATAACACAGACATTGCATGAAGTGCACTTACCGGTGGTAATACCTGAGTTAAAGGGTATAAATGAGAGACTGGACATGAATAGACTTTTTATGTCAGAAAAAGGAAAGGTCTTAAGAACACTCAATACATGCAGAATATTATTTCTGATAAAGGGCAGAATGAAAAATGAAATATGAGACTTGCTCCACAAAGACATATAGATGAAGAAATGATCAGCTTGGTTGTGTTCTGACCTCTGAACAGCTGGTAAAAATGTCAATGACATTCAAAAGATTGTCCATTGCTCATATTCGTGCTTTGGTTTTTGCACAAGTACAGGATGATATGATTCCTTGGTATTTCTTACAAACTCCTCTTCAATTCTATAACTTCCAGTAAATGAGCGACAACATTTACTTTCTGGAGTCCTAAAAGCATTTTGACACTAATAGTCATATGACAAGTCTGATGGTATCATACAAATTGACAAGTTGGTACCAATACATGCTCAAAGCTCAAAGGACAAAATGATGAAAGGGAAATACTGCAGATGCAACGAATCATCAAAGATTGAGGGGAAGGTGGTTGTTGTAGCAGCAATCAACTGCAAATGAGGGGATAAACAACGCTCAAAAGATTTGTCTTCTTGGAGGACTACTCATACCGATTGCTGCTCTTGGCGATCCTTGGATACCAGATGCAGGACCGCATCCAGGGTGGCACTTCTGTCTTCTGGTCTGCACTGCTGCATGACTGCCTTGTGGATTGCGACAGCACGTAGCCATGGAGGGGTTGCCGTGGAAACACCAACATCAGTTCTGACTCCCAGAGCCATGGATTTCAACAAACTAGATGAGGTAGAAAGAGTGGATGATGATGCTGATGTTCTTTTATGAATACTTCTGCCTTTCTTGACAATACCCTGAGCACTGTTAAAGAGATCCCTGAATTGCTGGAAAACCTCTGGAGCTGGTTTTTGCCCGTAGCCATGCATGATGAACGGCCACAATCGACTCCAATGAACCTGCGAGATGCAATGACAACAAAATACATCTCTTATAATGCAAGTAGGTGGTTAGCAGTCACAATCACAAGAAACGTACATCACATGGAATCAAAAAATTGAGTGAAGGTCAAAGGACAAATATCATAATTTTTCTGTGGTGAGCAGGAGATCACTGCAAAGTATCACAGCAAAGTTCATATGAAAGTTAAAGAATCACACTCTGGTCTGACATTTTTTTCTGACAATGCTTCACTTGTTTCTGGCAAAAAAACCAAGCACAGAAAAGTTGTGATATTCCTAATGTTGCAATTTTCCCTACCAGTATGACCACCCTGTAATATGACTGTATAAGTAAGAAGCACATTCCATCACTCTATTGTACTCACCAGTATGGAGGAGACCAGAATAGGACAAGATACCAGAAAAGACCTGAGGAGCGCATCACTGGTCTGTCTGGACACCAGCATCACACCCTGAGAATAATATACATAAGATATACTTAACATACAGCTTAGTTCCTCATTCCGTCAGAATGTCCACAAACATTTACATCATCCACTCACAGGTAAAGTTGTTGGAGATCGCAATTTGCCTTGAGTCACACATACTTGACCACATGATTGTTATGTATATTTGTATTATTTTGAGAAAAGGACAACAAATAAAGTTTTAGAGTATCTGAAAGCAACTTCATGTGTCACACAGTGCAGCAAGTACAGTTAAATCATTATCATATAATAATAATATATTACCCAGGGTAGTCTCTTCAGTGTTGTCACTGCTCTACCAGAGGGCCCTGCCATTATTATTACCCTAGCATTGCCAGGTACCCATTTATACACCTGGGTCGAGAGGGACATGGTGGGTAAAAGCATCTTGTCCAAGGGCGTAAGTACTGGGCGGGATTCGGACTTGGGTCCTCCGATTGGGAGTTGGGAGTCTTATCCGCTACGCCACAGCGCCCCATCATTGGCATCATTGGCATCAGAAGGGGTAGGGATAGGGATAGGGGGAGGGGAACGAGTATGAGTATGACAATTAATATGATAGTATTTATAGTATTAACTGAACTTACTGCAATGCTGTTTCATTACGGTAATTAAATATATACCTTGACAAGATGTGCAGTTATCAGGTATGGTAAGCTGCCCCATGCCTCCACACAGTGTCTTCTCTGGTGAATAAAAAAATATAAAGACATGATGTAAACAGCAGGTTATACCCAATCCCTGAAATAAACATAAATTTGAACAAATCAAACAAATTCAACATATGATTGAAGTCAATCTTCATTGACTAGGGGTGCGTTCGAGCGCTCTCCTAAAGCGAACTGTACGGTACCATACCCGTGCCAGAGGAGCGCTCGAACGCTCCTAAAGTGTACCGTACCGTACTGTACCGAGCCAAAAGTGGACCACTTCCCGATGTGCTCCAAAAGCGTACCAAAGCGTACCAAAAGTTCGTTGTAAAGCATGCACGTATCATGCGCATACGTCACAAGGCAAATGCATCATTCTCTTTGTTCGGGACAGGTGTAAGTAGTTCAAGCGCCAGGTGGATGACATTACTTGCTACAAACAAGCTCGACCTTTTCTAAAAATAACTCATGAGGTACGCTTTCTCCACAGAGCGCTCGAACGCTCCAAAACTGGCACAGTTCGGTACGGTACACTTTGGTTCAGTTCGCTTAGGTTTGCTTTAGAGCGCTCGAATGCACCCAAAGTAAAAACTACATATCATACTGAATGGCCAAAATCTACAAGTAATTGTATAGTTGATGAAAACTATTTGTACTGCGCATGAATTCTACAATGGAGTGCAAAAGCAGGGATGACTATCCAGGAATTTCTTGAAAACATAGCAGTATGAAGCCAGCATCATCTGCACCAACCTTCACGATGGAGAAACACAAACAAATAAAGGGATATCTGCTACACAAATATATGAAATTAGGCCATTTCAAATCTCAAAATGCAAATTACATTTACGTTGTGACAACAATTATATTAAAAGGATCGTATAGTTTTGGTTGAGACCTAATTTCAGGTTTCTATCATTTTTTGGTGAGATAATGAGACACCTCTTATGAAATATGAAAGAGCATGTAATTCCATGAGGAATATGTTTATTTGATGAAAATTGGTTTTGAAATGGCTGAGATATCCAAAACAGAGCGATTCTAATAAGTTTGAGACCCACACTTTATTACGATCGCTTTGTTTGAATTTGTTTTGGGATGTTTCAGTCATTCCAAACCCGATTTTCATCAAATAAATTTTGAATTCCTCTTAAAATAGTATGCTCTGTACTATTTCATAAGAATTTTCTTGATATCTCGCAAAAACTTAAAAGCCCCTTTCTCATCTCTACCAATACTGTACCATCCCTTTAACCCAACGAATACAAGTCCGGAGTATATATTTATCTGTCTCACTATCTATCTACTCATCTATTTGTCTATTTATCTATCTATTCATTATGTATCTATCTTTCCTATCTATCTATATTATCTATCTTTCCCATAAATCGTCCCATCTATCTGTCTATCTATTTATCTATCTATCCTACCTCTCTATATACCTATCTATCTCTCCTATATCTATCTATCTATCTATCCATCTGTCTATCCATGTATCATTCCTATTTATCTGTCTCTCTATCTATCTATCTACTCATCTATTTTCTATTTATCTATCTATTCATTTACATATGTATCTATCTTTCCTATCTATATTATCTATCTTTCCCATAAATCTTCCTATCTATCTGTCTGTCTATCTATCTATCTGTCTATTTCTATCTATTTATCTATCTATCCTACCTCTCTATATACCTTTCTATCTCTCCTATATCTACCTATCTATCTATCTGTCAATCTATCTATCTATCTATGTATCCATTTATCTATTTATTCTAATCTGCAAACTGGATGCAGAATGGCAAATAGTCAAGATAGCTCACTTAAGCCGTTCAGCTCAGGTGAGCTGGTACCGTAAAACGAAGACTGTTTGCGTGCAGTTTAATTTCGCGAGCGCCAACATTCGCAAAGTTAAAATGCATGTGAAAGTTCTTACCTACACAATATGCATTGTATGCCAGTGGCAAGTCGCAAAAATTTCATGCTGCAGGAAAGGCCGTCAGCTCCAATTCACGAAATTTTCATGCCGCGAATATATCGTGTTTTTCAGTAAGTACAACAGAGACCTGTATGTGATGACAAATGGCAGGATGGACTCTATCAATTTGTGGATTCTGGATCTTACCAAGAGTTGGTTGATGAAAGTAGACAGCTTCTGCAGACTGCTTTCACTTGGTACTTTGCCAGGATGAGATGAGAAGATCAGATAGGGTGGCAGACAACACATCAACCTTTTCAAAACCAGCCATCATGGAAAAAAAGAACACATACACAATATATGTCTTTATCAGACGTAGAAATAAAATGAAATGAAGTAAAGTACAAATGAAAAACTGAAAACAAGAACAAAGTGTTGAAACTGACTGACAAATTACCCTTCATTGACATAAATACACACAGATGATTTAGTGTTTTGAGTATAACAGCCAATCAAAGATTGGGCATAGATTCACAGGCATAGATACTTGGGTGGGAAGCCACGACATCCTGATTGCTTGACAGGCATCATATCCACTAGACTACCAAGCATTTTTGTCAATCTGTTGCAATAAAAACAATTTGACTATACAGTATGTCCCCAAAAAAAATACAATCAATTTTTTGCATTGATAACACCCAATATGATTAAACTGTCTAAATGCTACTTCAGGGTCTTGAAATATAACATCTTAGCTCTATTTTGCAGAAAACCCTATTCAATTTGGTTAGGCGGTCACAGAGAAATATGGAATGTTGTAAAGCCTGTCATGAGTCTGATTCTTCCAAGTTTAGCACTCTGATGCTTTTGTGTGTGAATACAATAGACAGAACTTGGAGGGAAGAGATTCTCGACATCCTCTACAAAATTCCTCATTTCTCTTTGACCACTGAAGCAAATCGAATGGGGTTTTCTGCAAGATGTGGGCAATGAGTTATAGTTTCATACCCTGAATTTGTATTTGGATTGATTCACTATTTTTAAAGATATCATTGAGCAGGGTCCTGTTTTAATTTTTTTGGGACATATCGTAGAATCATTAATTTGAATAAATATGCTGTACCTGCCATTATAAGGGATCAGAATCATCACTGGCTATAATTGGGAATAACCAAATTTTGAACAGAAGACATTGTTTGGCATAACAAGCATGAACATTAACCTAGCATCACTTTACTCATCACTTTAATGTGTCACTTTAATCATGTCAATCATGGCCTCACCTTGTAAATGACTGAACTTCAATGGCCTCTAGAGGGAAGCACACACCACTGGATGCAGAGTCACTGGTCCCTTTGGAGGTAACACTGTCCAGTCTCTTATTGAGAACTCCAAGCAGCCATATGTCATGTGACTTGTCCTCCTCACCACCTGACACATGGGTGGGGGCATCATCCAGGCCAATCATTGGAATGAGCTCCTGCCGGAAAAAGTTTGCAAAGGTGAATGAATTACTTACAGTGCAGATGATAAGTATTCTATCTACCAGTCACTTGAAAACATGAGACGCATATCGTCGCTGGGGTGATAAGACCTTGTATCTGCAATTTTGGTGAAAATGACTTTTTTGGATTAATGGTCAAATAATGGGTCAAGTGATGTCCTGTCCAAATCCCAACTGTCTTACTCCAAAAATGAAGCCATCACGGCATGTCAAAGGAAAGGCTATCCCATTCGCCACAGTGCTTTGGCCGTCATGTTTTTTGGCTCTCCTGAACATTTGACATTTTGTAGATTCGAGGTCTTATCGCCCCAGCGACGATATGCTCCTTGAATATTATAAGTACTATGCGAAATCTGAATAAATCTCACAATTCAGGACAAGCTGAGAAGAAATGTGTGTTAACTGTCACTCAAATGGATTGTCACAATGACTGAGTTAAGAGCATCTTTCAAGAATTTACACACTGCATGCACCGGTCAGTTAAAATACAAATAGTGAATGGTCACAAGTGCAATGGAACAAGATTTGGCATGAGGAGAAAGATAGAGGCGCTCTATTCAACGAGGTGAAGATGAGTTGCATAGTGCACCTCATCTTTTATTGAGTACAAAATCTTGTTTCACTGCATGAGTAAAGATCATACACTATTTGCTTTATTCAACACCCTATACGTCAACATAATGTCGTTCCCATACCGGTTCTTGAATTCAGTACAGAAATGGCAACCATTTGTGACCCGCTACAACAAAAAGGTCCTAAAGTCGCGCACGGTCGAAGCCTTGAAAATCGAGTTTGAAGTCAGAGCATCATAATTGGTCAAAATGTACGATTTTCTGATTTTGACATATTATTGGAGTCTGACATGTCTTCTATCATCTGTCGAAATTTTGAAGCAAAATGATGAAAGGAAAGACCAAAAAATAGCGTGTTTCTGGGCCATGTTTTTGGCGTTTCAACCATGCAGAAACCGGTTCGAAAATTTGGATTGAGCGCCACATACAGGCTCCGCCCCTAACAACGACCGGAGTGATCTCATCGGTCAGTTTGCTGCTTGCCGCTAACCGAAGCGTGAAGCTCGCATACAGCGAAGTCGACTGGTGCGTGCGGGCGGGGTGCGCTATGCCCAGCCGCTTCTCCTGGCATCCTGGTCACTGATTGGTCGGTGAGGAGACCGCCGACGCTGTGCTTGAATGAGCATTTCGGGGGTTGCTAGGGTTTACCTTCCGGAGGTGAAAACTGGCTACGTGCCCCTTGATCGCGATTGCGTTGCAAAGAAAAGTTTTAGGGCGCTTTTCTCGAAACAGTGATTTCCCATACGTCTCGACATGCTCTCTTTTAAACATCGATATCTCCGCACCCGATTATTTTCATAAGATGTGTTATATATCAATTTAAAGCAGAAAGATTAGGGAATTTTGTCATGCAATTTTCAAATAATCGACCTCACCCGACTTTAGGATCATTTTGTTGTAGCGGGTCACATTTTTTTTTTTTTCATCAAAAGGCAAACGAGCGGCACAGTACAGTCAGTTGTACACAAAAGCGATCAGTTGAAGTTGTGATCAGTAAAAATGAGTGACTGAACGTGCCCTTGTAACTGATTTAGTGCGCATGACAAAGGAATATCCATTGTGACGTCAGAGGCATGCAATGGTCCAAAAACTATGAGTAATTCTCACGAGTTCAACACAGGAGTCGATGTAAATTGGGGATGTCAGCTGTGCATTATCCATTTTCGCTCACACAAAGTTGCATGGCTCATCAGCAACAGTGTGCAATAGTCCATTGAACTGCATGTCACATGATGAGCAATCAACCAATCAGATAGCTAGAATCTTTTTAGATGTTGTATAAAGCCAGTCTGTACCTGCAGCATCTGAAGCAGTTCTCTCCAGCAGGTGTGTTGGTTGCCATGGGGATACCAGGGAGGGCATGGGGCAGGGTGTGGCTCCAAGAGGTCAGCCTCACTCGACCCTGCTGAGGTGCCATCCTGGGGATTAACCTCATTGTGTGTTGCCACGCCCATGGCCCTGGTCTGGTGGTCCAGCAAGCCATGCACCAGGTCCTCACACACCTGTCTGTGGGACCCTTGACAACCCCCCTGGGTCTTGGGGTGGGGTAGGAAGTGACAGAGGAGAGCCCACTGATGAAAGTCGTGCCTGGAGTTAAAATGAAACAAGTTTTCACAAAGCACATCAACAAACAATGAAATTCATTTTTTCAAAATTTTGTTTCCATTTTGTTTCCACAGACCAGGTTTCACAAAAGCAACATGTACAAAACACTGTATGTTGATTTTTTCTTCTTTTTCTGTCATTCATAAATAAGTAGACTGATACTTTTAAACATTTCATAATTACTGTAAAACATGATATATTCGCGGCATGATTTTTTCGCGAATTGGAGCCGACGGCCTTTTTTGCGGCATGAAATTTTCGCGAACTGCCACTGGCATTCAATGCATATAGCTAGTGTAGAAAAGAACTTTCACGTGCATTTTAATTTCGCGAATCTTCGCGCTCGCAAAATTCGCGAAATTAAAATGCACGCAAACATTCCTCGTTTTACAGTAGTCAGAGCAAAGTTTTAGATCCCTACTGTCTTGAGTTTGCCTTGTGTGGATGGTGCACCAACACTTTTTTCTTTAAGATAGCATGCATTTCTCCTCATTTCAGTTATAAAAATGGTGATCAATATCTCTAATAATACAAAAATTACACAGTAAAAAAAAATAAAAGCAGGAGGAAGCATCAAAACAAAAGAAAACTTACTCTGTCTATGCTAATAGTTATACTTACCATAATATTCAATTCATCATCATAATCATGACAGGAAAATGAATTTGACAGAATATTACATCTCATGAGGAAGAAACATAAAATGGGACACTCACCTTTCAGAGTCATTTAGGTAATCTTCATGAGGGAGCACACACAGTTCACAGGCTATCCACTTTGTCAATGAGAGCTGGAAGGTGTAAGCAGTAAGAAATGCAAGACTACATGAACACAGAACTGTGCTGAACACTTGTAAAGCAGCGTTCATCGCAAAGTTCTTGTGATAAAGTCTTGTGATTATAAAAATAATAAATAATACACACATTTCTAAAGTGCAGAAACTATATGCATTGTATGTATAATATAGCTATACATTCCTGTAGCTGTAAGAACTCCTTGTAGCTTGTATGATGAACTGATAAATCTTATCAGAAGGAACAAATTACTCTATCTGCAATCAACAAACATAAACCTTTTTTTATATACACATTTTTCTTCAGGCTGAGAAAAAAACAGCCAATCACTCTATAATCACTACAGTACAGTACTCATCACACTGATACACAAAATAACACTCAACGTACAAACCAAGATTCACCCCAGCACAATGCACACCGCACTGCACTGCACACCCTTCGCACAATTACTTCCCACTCAGTGAGTGGCAAGATTTTCTTTATGTATCTCTTTATTGTGCCCTTCGTACAATTACCCCCCACTCAGTGAGTGGCAAGATTTTCTTTATGTATCTCTTTACCTGGGACCATCTTCCTCGTCAAGCTTAGCTTATGATGATGGTCCCCTGCATTTCATTTTCATCATTTCCTATTGCTTCCTTTTATATATAATATTCGTTCTTGAAAAAAAAAAATGTATGTATGATCCAAACGTTACGAATATTAGCTCTGTAAATGACTACGTAAGTATTTTGTTGATTTGTTGATTTGTATTGATTTTGAAATGCAGAAATAACTAGAAATGACGCTTTGGCGACTGGTATGCCTCCGCCATAATGCATGATTTTCCCAATAGGTCTAGATAGTACATGTGGACAATGTGTGATTACATTTTCACAAAATTGGCAAAATATTGAAATGACAAGTTTGTCACAAATGTGTTGAATGTTCACCTTCCTTGACCTAGGTTTAATTGGATGAATAGGAGAGCATGTATCTGGGGATTTAAGGACTTTAACTTGACTTTGACCCATTCATACATTTAGGCATTGAGTTATTTTCAAGGTACAGGTGTGGAGAAAAAGTGCAATTTCTGAATTGAATAGTAAATTGTTACCATTTTCATCTGGCCCTTGACCCTAAAATTCATAAGATAATCACTTTTCAGGTAGAACATGCATAATATGTACTAAGTTTCAAGATAACTTGAACCACTTCGAGATATGGAGGAAAAAGTTAGTTCAGCACTCTCACTTGACCTTTTGACCTTTGAGGCAAAAAAAGAAGAAAAAAAAAACTTTCCAGAGAATTTCTATTAGGTTACACATGCATACACCAAGTGTAAAAAAATAATAACCCTGCTGGCATTGCATAAATATGAGGGAAATAGTAAAATTTTGAAGTGTTGCACTTGACCTTTGACCCCTGACCTTTGACCCCATGAACCCTACATTCTCTAGATAATCACTTCCAGTCAGTACATGTATATACTATGTTCCATGAAGATACCTTGAACAATTTTCCAAGGCACAGAGAAAAAAAAGAAGTTTTGATATTTTTACTTGACCTTTTGACCTTTGACCTCATGACCCAAACTTTCACCAGAGAATCTTAATTGGGTAATACATGTATACACTAAGTTTCAAGAAAATATCTTCAGGCATTCAATAGATATGGCGAAAATAGTGAAATTTCACGTATTTGACCCTGACCTTTTGACCTTTGACCTTTGACCTCATGACGCAAACTTTCACCAGAGAATCTTAATTGGGTAATACATGTATACACTAAGTTTCAAGAAAATATCTTCAGGCATTCAATAGAAAATAGTGAAATTTTATGTATTTGACCTTGACCTTTTGACCTTTGACCTTGAGCATGTGCACCCAAAAGTTGATAGGCACAACTTCACCCCCTAATACACATACATGCTAAGTTTCATTAGGATACCTCAACAGGTTTTGATAGTTACCTTGTCCACAAAATTCATTACGGACGGACGGACGGACGGACGGACGGACAACCCGAAAACATAATGCCTCCGGCACCACTTCATGGCGGAGGCATAAAAACTGAACTGAACTGAACTGAACTGAAGTACTAACAACAATAATAAATCACTTAAAGTTTCAAACATTCAATTGCCGGCATGGTGGTGAGAATTCATGGCCAGATGAAATAAAAGAATATGAATGATGAGTTCCATGTTGAAATCAATATGAGCGCAAGTATTACCATCCTTCTTAAAGCCTTTGGACATACTAACCGGAGTTCTACAAAGTTGACTGAGAAGTGATCGGGTAGACAGAATTCTCTTCCCACAAGAAATCAAGACATCTTCCTCTGAGTATGAGAAACACACAGATAGGAACAAAACAGTGAAAGAACATAAGTCAACTTTGTATTTTTGGACGAAAGTTTCAAAATGATTGAAGGGTCTGTAATCTGTAAGTCTGTCATGTATCAGTACAAGTTGTGACAAAATGCATACTTGGAGTCAAGAAGGCCTGAGCTTTTGATCCTAGAAGAAACTTTGTCAGAAGCAAAATGACAAACAAGTATGGATGCAATCACGTGTAAGGATTACAGGCAAGAAGAACAGTCTGGGCAGGGTTAGGAAGGGATACAGAACAAAGAGAAGAAAAGGGGGTGGGTTAGAAGTCAAAGGCAGGCCAGGAGCCAAACATGTATGGAGGGGGATTAAAGCAAGGGTGGTGAGTAGACAAAAGGCAGAGGTGGGCCAGCGATAATCCCAAGGATCATAAGGAGCAACCTGTGAAGGATGAAGGTGAATAGGGAGGCAACATCAAGCAACATAAGGAACAATAAAAGGGTGAAAAATAGGAAAAGAGTGTAACAGCAACAGCATGAGTGAAGGGGGGGGGGTAGTTGAACAAGCAGCAAGAAATACTTGATACATTTTCTACTGAGAAGATACATAAGACAAGGGGCCTGTTTCCTAAGAGTTACGATTGGTCTTGCGCTTGATTCATTGAGCGCAGGGAATTGAGTGTAAGATCAATCTTACTATCATTCTTCATGAGACATGCCCCAGATGTACAGTTTGATATATCAATATATTGGATCATACGAGATTATCATACTGCTAATGTGGAATATTTCATGGTATGGAAATTTTCACAAATTTAATGGTCTTCATAACTATGGCTTGGATCAAAACATGTGAATATTTTGGGGAAATACTGAAATATGCACAGGATTATTCTCATCCACAAAATCAAATGCAAGAGACCTTCAAACTTGTGAAAGTTTTCACTTTTACAGAATAGTATACTTGATATCAGATAAGACATAAACAGTGCATGCAAATTCTTCTTTATTTATATTGGTTTGATCATTTTTGACTAAGGTAGGTTTTGTATCTAGTTTCCAAAATAATCAATTTATATGCTTGTGATGGATGAAAACCACTCAATACCTAGTATATCATGTGACAATTTAACAGCAATATGAACATCTTTTTCTCACAAAAGCACACATACAATGTACCTTCTTGAAGACAGAGGTCGACTGCATAATCACTGCTCTCCCTCAACACAGAATGGACTCGAGGCATGATGAAACAGAACTACACAAAATAAAGAATAGTAGACACATTTTCTGTGATTAGACTGCAGCGACATCAAACTCAAAATAAAAGTGAATCAAAGTGGCAATCAACTCCCATTTCAATTTTGACTGTGATGAAAAGAGTAACTTCAGATATACAGGAAAAGGACTGCAACTAATTGACAAATGTCCTACATCGACATAAATAAAACACTGATCAATTCAGTGCTTATTTACGTCGATGTAGGGCAATTTGACAATCAGTTGCAATGAAAACATCTCAACGACATCTCAGCAACAAACTTTGCTTCCGATGAGTGACCGATAAGAGAAAATCTCTGTGGAATTGGGGTATAATGCAGATCACAGACTAGCAACAAACACTGTCCATCAAGGGTAAAACCTCACAAAAGGATCAATCATCAGATACTATAAAACACAATATTTTCGCGGCATGAAATTTTTGCGAATGGGAGCTGACGGCCTTATTTGCGGCATGAAATTTTCGTGAGTTGCCTCTAACATTCAATACGTATAGTGTAGACAAGAACTTTCACATGCATTTTAATTTCGCGAATCTTGGCTCTCCCAAAACTAAATTGCACACGAACATTCCTCGTTTTACAGTAATCAGAAGCAACATGGGATACGTACCTTGTCTAGAAGAGCCTGAGGTATGTCGCCCTCTAGAGAGCTAGTGGCCATCTGCTCAGGGTTATTGCACTTTCTTGTGATCAAAAAGAGATGCAGGATGACTGATGTAAACCTGGAGCAAAAAAAACCAACAAAACAAAACAAGGAAAAGTAGAAATTACGCGGTGCGTAATATATGTCCCCGCCGGAAGTAGCATTTTGTAGCAAAATGTACAATATAGGTCAAAAATCAAGGTCAAAGGTCAAAGAAGTCAAAGGTCAAAATTCTGCGCAGAAGTTTTGAAGCCCTCACCTAGTGCCATCACATAAAGCAAACAGAATCGAAATGGGGTTAGAAATGGCGAAGGAGTAGCATTTTGTAGCCAATGTACAATAAAATAATTTGTCTGTTCTGCACATGGAGACGGACGAGTAGTTGTCACTGCTCCTTCGGCTACCACTCTTATTTCAACACGAATACCTTCATTCGCGCTATTTTCGAAACCAGCGCTTTTCAGGACTACCCACATCCTTTCAACTTCGTCAGACTTTTCTTCTATTCTGTAATTTGGTGAATTTTCGACGTTTCTACCACTAACTTGTCATGGCTCCCCCTGCTACTCGCTCGAAGACCGCACCCAACACCCAACCAAAACCACTGGCTGACGAAACAGCGGAGAGCCAGGCCACCCCTTCTTCTCCGGTTGCCCACCAGCCCACGCTTGCCGATATACAGCGCAGCATTACGGAATCATCTGCTAACCTAAGCTCTAAGCTCGTCACCCTCACCAGTGAGGTTACCTTACTCAGAGGGAAAATGTCGGAAATAGAAGCTTCAGTGACCATGAATTCCGACAAAATTATTGAAATGGAGCGCAAACAACTGCCCGAAATTGAAAGCAAAATGGCGGCCGAAATTGCGGATCTGAAGGAAAAGCTTATGACTATGGAATTGTACAACCGGCGCTCTAACCTTTTGTTCTACGGCGTAGAGGAGAAACGTGATGAAAATATCTACCAAGTTCTATCGGACACCTTCGCCTATCTCGGCCTCGAAGTCGATGACGCCAATAACATCGCCATGGTGGACGCTCACCGATTGCCGCGACGCCAGGTTTCCGATGGCCAGGCTGAGCAGGATCGCCCACCCCAACCCAACCCCATTATCGCGAAGTTTGTTCACATGCGGGACAGAAACAGGATCCTAACGGCTTTTGAGGATCGTCAACGCAAGCCCGACCTCGCTTCTCAAGATTCTGTCGCGACTCCCTCCCCACCTCCCCACCAACGGAAAAGAATCACGGTCCGCACTGATTTGCCACCGGCCATGAAAATCACTAGAGGACAGCTAGCCAAAACTGCCTACAGACTGAGGAAAGAGAAAGGTGTGTCAACCAAGATTGCTGTCGTGGGAACGAAGGTAATCTTGAAATGGAAAGAAAAAAATACTAGCAAATGGAATGACTACAGTGATTAGAACGAGTCAACTTTGTTTCATGCATCCTTATTACTGCAACGAAGCATTTTGTCACACTCGTCTTATCATGTATAATAGATTTCAATACAGATAATTTCCTATGCATACAATCAATGCTTGTCTATGTTACGCGGTGATCCTGTTAATGGTTATAGTCGTTCGCATTGACCTCATAGACAGTTTTTTCTCCACAGATTTAATGCTTTGTTGAGATAAACGTCAGCAATGAGTAACGTTAAGTCTTTTTTTCGTATTGCAAACGAAATTTTGAAATGCAAGGAAAAATACTAACAAAGGAATAACTACAATGATTAGAACGAGTCAACTTTGTTACATGCATTTTGGTTACAAGAAAGAAATTAGTCATAAAATTTCGTCTTGTCACGTATAATAGATATCAATACAGATATCTTCTTATGCTACAATCAATGCTTGGCTATATTAAGTGGTAATATACATGTACTTCTCAACGGTGATAGTCGTCTGCATTGACCACCAAGACAGTTTTTTTCTACGAGATAAACGTTAGCAGTGACTAACGTTGTGTGTGTGGGTTTTTGTGGTTTTTTTTGCATTGCTCTAGTGCGTATGCTTGCTCAGCGTGTCTATACAGTTTCTCTGACTCCACTACCATTATCGTGCTTAATTGACATTGCTTTCCGTCAGTGTACAAGCTAAAAGATGCTGTTTTAGTTATTTGTTAAAAAAAAAAAAAACAGGAAGAAACTTCATTGATGTCGTTTTATGGGCATAACTAATCGTACTGCGAGTTTTGTGTAGGATTATGTAGGCCCATAGTGCTGAACACATCACTGCAGTCCGCATTTTGTTCATTGATTTATAGTTCAGCCCAAACTGGTGGCTGAGAGCAGACAACCGTGTCTTCTCTATGACGAGATTCTTGTCTAGTTCCTTTTTCCACTCCATTACTTGTGACCTTGACTTAGGTCCATGTTTCGTATCTGACATATATGTACATTTTTTCTTTTGTTTTTGTCTTGTCTTTCTGTTTCCGGGATCTTTCCCATGGAGTTTCGTTTGTACTGTATGTTTTTCTTGTGGAAAATTTATCAGCAGTTTCCGTTCACACAAAACACTAGCTGTATACGAGTACTCAAATAGCACTTTTTTACTTCTGATAGAATTAAGAAATCTCTTGTCTCTCACCTGGTTTACTAGAAGAACATTCTTGTGTACCACGCTCCAGAAGCATTTCTTATATTCTTTATTGATAAGATTCCTCTTACATATGCATTTGTGTGAATTAATGCATGACTCACCCGTTTTCGTAACGGCAATTTGCATTTTTGGCGTCAGTTTGTTGCTTGGTATCGCAATCTACCAACTGGCATTTCTCGCTGTTTACGTTTTACACCAGCTTGTCTTAAATGTCTCTTCCTATAATGGCAATGTCAGGTATTTTCTGCTTCCTTGTGAAATGTTTATATGCTACTTGGCAACGAAATCTCCCAATTGTTATTCACACGGTGTTTCCGATTCTGGCAAAGTATGTCAAAGTGTCTCTTTGTTTAGTACTAATGTCATGCTTTTCTCGTATTTGCAGTGTCAATATGTTACGCGATGTACATTGGAACCTCCCAACAGGTGTTATTTTCGTATGTCACACGTTTGGGAACCATGCCTCGTTTGTTTCTCCGTCCCGCAAGAAAGTGGTAGTTTCTTTGCTGTCAACTTTCCCTCCCCCACTAGTTGTAATCTAACTCACAATGGCTAATGACGTTAATATAAACTCCTCATTTAGGACCGAGATTTCAGATTGTACTGACAACCCTGGCTTTTTACGGTCAATTTATACGGCCACACCTGAGTTGCAATTTGATTTTGATCCCAATGATCGGTTAGTTTACAACATCACTACTAATTATCACTCTGTGAATGAAATGATTGAACAAATGCAAAAGACTTCCACAAGTGAACTTCTTCTTTTGCATTACAATATCAGAAGTCTTAATAAAAAGATTGATCAGCTGCAAATATTTTTAAACCAAGTGAAATCTGATTGTTCTGTTATTGGTATCTCAGAAACTTGGATAAACAATTTGCCGTCCTCGTTTTTTTCTATTCCTGGGTATACATTTCATTCGAATAATAGGCTTGATAGGAAAGGGGGTGGTGTAGGATTTTTTGTTACAAACAATTTGAAAGTTAAAATATTGAAAGATTTGAATATAATGTGTGATAGTTTGGAATGTATTTTTATTGAAATCGAATTATCAAAACAAAAGAATATTGTAGTTGGTGAAGTATATAAGCCACCGTCTTCCAATTTCCGGGACTTTCTTGATGCTTTTTCTGATTTGTTGCTAACGCCTTCCCTATACCAAAAAAATATTTTCATTATGGGAGATTTTAATTTGAATTTGCTTCACTACAGTGAAAATGTTCACTGCCAAGAATTTTTAGATCTGATGTTATCCAAATACCTTATACCGTTAATAAGAAAACCTACCCGTGTGACTGACACATCATCCACGTTGATAGACAATATTTTTTGTAACAATATTTCATCAGTATTATCTGGTGTCATAGTATCCGACATATCTGATCATTTCCCGATATACGCAAAGGTTCCTCTCGCGAAAAGTTGTTGTCTTAAGTCTCAAGGATTTACTTTTCGAGATTTTTCTGAAGGAAACATCGATAGACTCAGGGAGAGATTGTTGATTGCTAACTGGGATGAAGTCTTTGGTATTGATAATGATGTAGAAACTGCATTTAATATTTTTTTGGATAAATTTTCACTGCTTTATGACGAAATTATTCCTTTACGACAATCCACCCGTTTTACCAATAAAAAAGCACCAAGAATGCCTTGGATCACCAAATCCCTCCTTAAGTCTATCAATCATAAGAACAATTTATTTTGTAAATATAAGAGGAATCCAAATGATAAAACGAAAGGTAAATATGCTCGTTATCGTAATATTCTTACAACTACTTTGAGACTTGCTAAGAGGAGTTATTTCACAAGGCAGTTTGACCTTTACAAAAACGATACCAAGAGCACGTGGAAGGTGATTAATAAAGTTCTCAGAGTTAAAGATAAACCAGAACAAGTCAAGGAAATATCCCAGCATGGTATTTTGATCCAAAATCCGATACATGTTGCTAATGCGTTTAATTATTTTTTTGTTGATTTAGGCCCCAATCTTGCTAGTAATATCCCAGTAACAGATAAAGAATTTCATTATTTCTTATCTGATCCAAATCCTCAATCTACGTTTTTTACTCCCATCCAAGAATACGAGGTGAGGGATGTAGTTCTTAAGTTAAAAGCAAAAAAGGGTGCTGGACATGATGGTATTACGAATTTTGTACTGAAAAATATTATATCCGCAATATTGTCTCCTTTAACGTATATATTGAATTTGTCCCTTGCTACTGGCGTAGTGCCTAGTCAAATGAAACTTGCCAAAGTTGTTCCGGTTTATAAAAAAGGTAATAAACAAGATGTAAGTAATTATCGTCCTATTTCTCTTTTGACGGCGATTTCTAAGATTCTTGAATATTTGATATATTCTCGTGTAATTAAATTCTTAAATGAATGTAATATCTTTTGTGAGTCTCAATTTGGATTTAGGAAAAAACACTCTACTACTCACGCTGTGCTTGCTTTTATAGATAAAGTAGCCCACGCTATAGACGACTCATCTCATACTGTTGGTATATTCCTGGACCTGTCCAAGGCCTTTGACACTATCGATCATGGTATTTTGTTATATAAACTCTCACATTATGGGATACGTGGAAAGGCCTTGGACTGGTTCAGGAGCTATTTAACTAACAGGAAACAGTTTGTAAATATCAACGGATTTAGTTCCAGTCTAAAAACATTATCTTGCGGGGTCCCTCAAGGATCCCTTTTAGGCCCACTTTTGTTTATTCTTTATATAAATGACTTTAGAAATTCATCAAATGTTTTATCTTTTCTCCTTTTTGCCGATGATTCTAATATTTTCTTTTCACATCGAGATCCAACAACTCTTTTAGAAGTAGTGAACAGAGAATTAATGTCGGTTCAAATGTGGATTCAAGCTAATAAGTTATCTCTTAATGTAAACAAAACTGTTTATATGTTATTTAGTAACTCCGTTACGCATTTGCCTGGCGACATAAAAATGAATAATGATTGTTTGACTCAAGTTGAATCGTCCAAATTTTTAGGTCTTTATATTGACCATGAATTAACATGGAAACATCATATAGATTATTTGTCTAAGATGCTTTCGAGAAATACTGGGATCTTAAATAAGCTAAAACATTTTTTTCCCAAGTATATTTTAAAAAATTTATATTCAACGCTTGTTTTACCCTATCTCAGTTACGGTATACTTGCCTGGGGCAACTGTGCCAAATTACACATTGATAAAATTTTCAAACTACAAAAACGGGCTATTCGTTCAGTTAATCTAGCCGATTTTTATTGTCACACGAATCATTTTTTCTTTGAAAACAGACTCCTTAAGGTTGCTGACTTGTTTTTATATAACTTAGGCACATTTATGTTTCAGTTATCAGCCAACGGCTTGCCTGACGTATTTACCCACATGTTTCAGAAAAACTATGCCGTCCATGCTTACCCGACAAGACAAAGAGATTCATTTCACCTTCCACGTACTCGTACACTCCTTGCTCAAAAAACAATTGTTTTTACCGGACCTAAATTCTGGAATGATCTTCCCACCGATTTAATCAATTGCTCTAGTATGTTTATATTCAAACAAAAATTGAAATCAAAGTTAATAAATGAATATAATCAGTCTGATTAGAATTTTTCTTTGATATGTTATCTGCAGTATCCTTATTCAATGTATGATGAATCAACCTGCAGTTTATGATTGTTTGCTTCTGGTTTATGCTCCCATTATATAATCACTGCATCCGTACCATTGTAGTAACATATTGAACTCGTTATGAATTTGATTCTAGATATGTGTGAGTATATACTTGTGTATCTATATGCTAAATTAACTTTTTACCCTGTTGTTATTCCTTAGGTTCTTGGTTTTTTTCCTTTTCTTTTTCATCTCTTTTATTTTCTTTTTCCTTTGTACCTTGATAATCTAGTTTTTATATAGTTTCGTCATTGTTACTTTGTGTCCTATCTCCATTGAATGCATATCAAATTTACACTGGTATATTTTCTTGGAACCTGCGTTTACAAGCTTTGCTTTTGCGGTTCCATCATATTTCACAAGTTATAGAGAATTGTCTTATGTACATTATATACGCTGACACACTTTCTGTCCATGCCCCGATTTATAACATATTTTGTATCTTGCTTGGTTTGTATTCTTTTTAGTGTATTTTGATGAAATGTATATCTCATGTGAAATATGAAAATAAATATGCTGGAACTGTTTACTGTGTCTCGAGTGTAAGACCGGTGCAGTTTCAGTTATTCAATTCAATTCAATTCAATTCAATTCAATTCAAAATGTCGGTCAAAAATCAAGGTCAAAGGTCAAAGAAGTCAAAGGTCAAAATTCTGTGTAGAAGTTTTGAAGTCCTCACGTAGTGCCATCACATAAAGCAAACGGAATCAAAATCGGGTTAGAAATGGCAAAGGAGTAGCATTTTGTAGCAAAATGTAAAATACAGGTCAAAAATCAAGGTCAAAGGTCAAAGAAGTCAAAGGTCAAAATTCTGTGTAGAAGTTTTGAAGCCCTCACCTAGTGCCATCACATACAGCAAACGGAATCGAAATCGGGTTAGAAATGGCGAAGGAGTAGCATTTTGTAGCCAATGTACAATATGGGTCAAAAATCAAGGTCAAAGGTTAAAGAAGTCAAAGGTCAAAATTCTGTGTAGAAGTTTTGAAGCCCTCACCTAGTGCCATCACATAAAGCAAACGGAATCGAAATCGGATTAGTAATAGCGAAGGAGTAGCATTTTGTAGCAAAATGTACAATACAGGTCAAAAATCAAGGTCAAAGGTCAAAGAAGTCAAAGGTCAAAATTCTGTGTAGAAGTTTTGAAGCCCTCACCTAGTGCCATCACATACAGCAAACGGAATCGAAATCGGGTTAGAAATGGCGAAGGAGTAGCATTTTGTTGCCAATGTACAATATGGGTCAAAAATCAAGGTCAAAGGTTAAAGAAGTCAAAGGTCAAAATTCTGTGTAGCAGTTTTGAAGCCCTCACCTCGTGCCATCACATAAAGCAAACGGAATCGAAATCGGATTAGAAATAGCGAAGGAGTAGCATTTTGTAGCAAAATGTACAATACAGGTCAAAAATCAAGGTCAAAGGTCAAAGAAGTCAAAGGTCAAAATTCTGTGTAGCAGTTTTGAAGCCCTCACCTAGTGCCATCACATAAAGCAAACGGAATCAAAATGGGGTTAGAAATGGCAAAGGAGTAGCATTTTGTAGCAAAATGTACAATATAGGTCAAAAATCAAGGTCAAAGGTCAAAATTCTGTGTAGAAGTTTTGAAGCCCTCACCTAGTGCCATCACATAAAGCAAACGGAATCGAAATCGGGTTAGAAATGGCGAAGGAGTAGCATTTTGTAGCAAAATGTACAATATAGGTCAAAGGTCAAGGTCAAAGGTCACAATTGAAATTCTGTGTAGAAGTTTCAAAGCTACCATGTAGTGCTATCATATAAAGCACACAGAATCAAAATTGGCTCATAAATGACAGAGAAGTAGCAAATTGAAGATTTTGATCACGCACGGACGCACAGGACACACGGACAGACACATGGACACACACACGTACGGAGCCCGTTTCATAGTCCCCTGCTCGAACTCGTTCGGCGGGGACAAAAAAAACCAGACATGAATACCAGCTTTAACCCTAAAACATAGTTCTCTGATGGGCTCAAAATTCATCCTCCATCATTTGGAATTTGCTTGCAATACAACAAAAGGGTCTACCAAGAAACCTGTCAGGGTGATGAGATTTGGCAGGATAATGGGCTGTTGTGGAGTGTTTTGAGATCAAAAGTGTGAAATCATAAAAGTCGTTGTACTCAGCTTTTATTTCTGAAGCAACCTTCCTGTTCAGTTGTGGGTAGATTGACCATGGCTAGTTTATATGATGATTTAAATGTGCCCTGCAGTAGCATTCAATTGCATATGGTAAAAGCTGTGCAATTCACTCCCATGTAACGGATACTACTATGGCCCGATGTATTGTAATCAATGTAATAGATTTAATAAAACCACATTGCAACCGCAATCAGGAATACCTTTTCCTAGTGCTCTTGTTGTTGTACTGTAGCTTTATAGGGACTGTACAGTACAGGTTGAGGTGAGGATTCAGGTTTATAACATTTTTCAGTGAGATAATGAGAAACCTCTTATGAAGCATGTAATTTTGAGAAGGATTCAACGTTTATTTAATGAAAATTGGCATTGAAATGACTGAGATATCCAAAAAAGCAATCCTAATAAAATTGACAGGCTACAACTTTCATTGGGATCTCTGTTTTACCTTGTTTATATATATATCTCAGTCATTTCAAAACCGATTTTCATCAAATAAACTTTTGATTCCCCTTAGAATTGTATGCTCTTTAACATTTCTGTGGTAAATGGACAATGCTGTCTGTTATTGTTGCGTCATTGCGTTAGGGCGCGTTGTGACCATGCCAATGACGCAGCGTGCGTGTGGTTGGCATGGGTACAACGCAACTTTTATTTTCATGAGATAAGATGACGCAGATTTAATTGATTCTTGACTTTTGACTTTGACTTGTGAGACAAATGGACGTGGACATAGTCTCTGCGAGCTCTTTGGTGTCGAATAATCAAAAGTTCGACTATATTTGTTATTCTGTACAGAGTCTAGTCTTACTGGCGCATTGAATGTACGCATGAGTATAATACGGAGTAACGGAGTTCATACATGTATCGGCAGACTGAGACTGTTTGATTTGTTCAGTAAAATCTATGCAACGTCAACTGGAGACTGTCAGTGTCATCATTAACCCGGCTTACAACATTTCACAGTGGTTTCTAAATATTTTGCAAAATGTTACAAGCTGAATCCTCACCTCAACCAGTACTGTACTGTCCCTTTAAATGAAGACATCACCCATCAATAATGTGAAGTGTATAGCCTGATCTTACCTTGCAGTAAATTGCATCTGTGACGAAGTGCTGATTGATAGCTGCCTTGATACTTCTTCTAACAGACTGCATGCTCCCTGAATGAGAAAATGTGTTCACATCTGGATTAGATTTCACACGTAACTTTCGATATAATAGGGTGGAAACATAAGTGTACCACATTAAATGACATTAACACATTACACCTTCTCTATAGCATTCTGCTGATACTAAGAATGTTGCAACCTTGCTTGATGAATAAAGTCAATTTCTGATTTCACCACACAAATTTTCTTTGTATACAGTATGTTGCTAGATTTTAGATATTACACAAGAGAATGTTTCAAACTCACTGAATTTAAACAAACAATTAATACATGTAAAAATTGATGCATAAATAACATGTTGAAATTGAATAGATGCGCTTCTTCATCATGCACCCTCTACACGACCGCAATTCATTTGAGGATGTGTTAAGTTTGCATTTTGTTTTTGGTTCGAAACTCAAACATAGCAGTACATAGCTGTTTTACACAGATGCTTCTTCAAATGGCACTCAAGAAGTTAAAAAAAAAAATGTTGGGATGAATTTATTCTAGGACTGTTAGCAGAAACTCCAACCACAAGCATCTCTTAAACTGGAGATTCTCCTGTCTGGACCCCCAAACAAACGGCAGACTTTTGATGTATACAAATTAATTAGTATGTGCATGTAGTGCATTGAGGGTGCGCAGTGAAACCTCCCTTGCGGATAGTCTCAGGCTGTGTAAGTGCCTTGGAAGCTTTAGGGTTTTACAATCTCCGTAGTGCGATCTTAGCTTAATTTTTTGATGTATGACAAAACTAAAATTTGACAGGATGAAGCTAAAATCTTACATGAGAGAAAATACATCTTAACCAGTTGAGGATGGACTGATTTTGCTACAACATGCATTTCCCATAGACAGCTGCCTGAGTAAACTCATGACTCGACCTCAACGGGATAAACAGGAGACACACAGCTAGAGCAGAAGAACTTCAAACTCAAGTGGGAGATTTTTTTTTTTTTTTTTTTTTTTTAAAGAAAATGGCCTCAAAGCGAGAGATATTCCCCTGAAAGTGGGAGAGTTTCTGTGTGTGTTAGATATGAGTGAGCATGAGATACTTTACCCCACGTCCATTGGAAGGAAGAACAGGAGGGAGCAGGGCTTTCTCAAGCTGTAAGCAGACCAGGAAGCAGGCTAGACCGGTAAGTGTATCCCCACTGGTGGAGGAATCCTGAGATTTTTGGAAAGATGAGAGAATGAAACATACCACATGGTAGTAACAGAAGTCTTGGTAATTTCGAAGAAGTTTGATCATTGAAAACAAAAGTTTTGATAATTCAACATAGACATTTCTCCAGTCTGTTTCAAAGCTCGTTATTTCATAAAATTTTGCGAATATGTATATCAGGATTTGGAGGAAATGGCATAAGAGTGGGCAAAAGTTGTAACACTACAAGCTGACGTGACTAACTGATGTAAAGATCTGTCTACAGTAGTCTGTCTGATTACAGGCAATTTCCCTGCAGTTTGATTTCTTGGTTCTTGCCAGTTGGCCCAAGAGAAACCTGTACTGCAATATTAGTTATGACAAATAAAGGTATACAGACTTCCATCTTCATAGATGCTCTTCCAACTACCTGACATGAAATATGAACATGACAAACATGACTGCTGATATGATGGCATAAAATATTGATCAATAAGAAAATATACCACAATAACACCATGGTGTGTACCCACAAAACAATACAAATATATGTACTTATCTCTATTTATCCAGCTACTTTCTATCTATCTACGGTATCTATCTATCTATCTTTCTTTCTATTTATTTATCTATTTATTTATCTACCTATCTATCTATCTTTCTACCTAAATATATCTAAATATATCTATCTACCTGTCTATTTATCTATCTATCTATCTATTTATCTATACATCTATCTTTCTTTCTATTTATCTACCTATCTATCTATCTTTCTATATATTTGCCTATCTTTCTATCTATCTATCTATATATATATCTATCTTTCTATCTATCTACCTGTCTATCTGTCTATCTATCTATTTATCTATCTATTTATCTATTTATCTATCTATCTATCTATCTATATATTTATCTTTCTATCTATCTGTCTATCTTTCCATCTATCTATCTATATATCTATCTTTCCATCTATCTATCTATCTATCTGTCCATCTGTCTATCTATCTGTCCACCTGTCTATCTATCTACCCAGCTGTCTGTCTGTCTGTTTATCTATCTTTCCATGTCCCAATCAGAGAGATCAAGAGAGAGCACGCCAGAGGGAGACACATACACGCACAGAAAGACAGACAGACAAACAAAAAAGAACAGACAAAGTGGTATGGAGAGACAGAGCACAGAATGAAGGACAAATAATGCAACACACATTCACAGAGAGAACCAACCCCACCCCAAGTCATGGATTACCGCACCTGCTGACACACAGAGGTCCACACCCTGTGATAGAGGGCAGAGCACAAATCAGTGAACCTGCTCAACATGCGAACAGCTTGTCTAGCCCAGCCCATGTCTACAAACTTTGCTGTAGGCTCTGTAGGATTCTGATTTAGGACAGCCAGCTTCGAGCAGATGCTGCTGAAAGCATCCAGGATAACTTCTGCAACCTATGACAAAATGAAGAAAGACATGGATAGGTAGAGAAATAAAGAAAGAGGGGAGGGGGTAGGCACAGCTGCATATCTGAACTGTGTTTAAATAGAGTCTAGAGTAATTATCCCTGTTTGCAACAGAGTGTCTATTTGCATCAGAGGCTGTTTTATTCATTGATAAAGTAGCTAAAGAGCATCAAATGTGCTAGTCCCACTTTAGAACAGAAGCAGGAGTTACTCAAAAGTGTTATGGGAAGTAAGGGTACTCTCGCACAAGATCGGGCCTTTTCAGCAATGAATGAAAATGCCCCTGCTGCAAATAGGCACCCTGTCGCAAACAGGGATGATTGCTCTAGTATTTAGTAATACTATTTTTACATTAATAGTTTACAATCTGTAGATGGTCACGCAGTCTTTTTTGTCATGCAGTCTGTACTATGAAGCTAAGAACCAGGTAGAATAGCTCTCTTTCTGTAAGTTTTAGAAACAACAGTCTGTGACTGTACAACATATCTAACAGATCCATAGTACAATGATCATTTTACTTTGTTTTATATAGCTCTTCCTATTCTTTTTGGAGTTTAAAGCTGTATGTAAGAATGTTGGTCACACATGTGACATCCCCTCCATTTTGTATTATCATATGATAGACCTACTACCCTGGTCACTCCCAGGAGTCAGACCTGTTAGAAAGTTAAACATGGCCACTATGAAACTGCCCAGGTGCATTCAGCATCTTCGTGCCTCTCACATCTGGAAACTAATTAGATGCAGGAGGGCACTACAACTGTAATCTAACCTGCTGAAGAGCCGGACTGTGCTTGCAATTGGAGATATCGATTGGTGTCGTGCCACAGGCATTAGTAGCTGGTTGTGGGGGCGGGGCATCAAGACCCATGGCAACCGCAATCCGGTCGGCAAGGAGAGTCATCTGTGCCGTGAGCTCACCTAGGAGACAGAGGTGATCCAGAAAACAGTGTATGGCTGTGAAATTGACCCAAAGATATATTTGTATTAAATTCAATTTTTCTTTTAGCTTTCCATACAGTTTATTTTCCAATCATGCCCCTAATCATTTTTCTCACACTTAGCCTCCCATACATCCCAACTCCTTTCCCTTTCCTTGTGCCTATTATACACTTTCCAGTACCTTCTTTACTTCTCACCAATCTCCACATCCATCTGCACACCTCATGACTCTTTTGTTCTGCATACAAACATGTCTGGTTTTACAGTAAGTAAAGGCTGAGATACCACATGAAATAGATTTCTCTGTCTTACCTTCTCCTCCTCCTCCTGCTGTAACACATGTCTGCAGTTTCTGTAGTCCCACCTGTAGGGCTTCCTGTGGCTCCATACAGTCCTCCAAGGCATCTTCAGAGAATGCTCCTGGATGTAAGATGAACATCAAGACAGATATGACTCTGTTGCTACTGATTGACAAATTGCCCTCCATCGATGGAAATAAGTACTGTTTATTCAATGTATAAGTAGTACCTTAGCCATGATATATATCTTGGCTACTACTAAAACTCTGAACAATTTATGTATGGATGCAGATGAAGGCTAAGATGTGCCTTTGCCTTGGAATAATCCAATCTTGCAATTTAAACCTTTATATGCCCAGGGGGAACTTGCCAAGCCATTTCATCAGCCTTCAGTCATCCATCCAAACTTGACCTAGTTATAAAGTTAGCAAGCCCACTCAGGCATAGGAACATACTTCAGACCAATAAAGGGGCATGGTGGCACAATTAATCGGGATTAGGGTGATTAGGTAATCTCTATTCACTGACAGTTTAGTTTCCAGACATCTGTACCAACATTGATATGAAAAGCACAGTCCTGGTTTGGGAAATAGCTATCTGGTTTTGTGCTGCTGATATCATTCTTTGTCTTCGGGAAAGTTAACCGACAGATAAACTATGAACTACAGTCCACTGCAGTCACTCAACCAAAAGCAAGCACACATTTTGAAATAAAAGGATAGCCAGCATAAACAAATTTTACCCTCTAATCATCCCCCCCCCAAAAAAAAAAACAACAAAAAACAACACCTTATCTAAAGTTGTACAAAGAGAGAAAAGTTGTATCTCTCAGACACAACTTTAAAGCATATTACATGTCAGCCTCAAATTCAATGTGGTTCGCAATCTTTTGTGATACAGCTGACTCATCTTGTATTGCTTTTTTTTTTTTTTTTGGTAAGGACTGTCTAAAATCAACTTCAGTTCTCCATCATCACTGTTAAAATAACATAATACATTTGTAACAAAGAATAACAACAAACCTACTGCCATCATCACTGCACCGACAATGAACTTCAAAGCTAAGCAAACTTTTTTCAGAAGCAATGGACATGTAATCCACAAGGAGATGTACACTTGTAGAAACCTTGCTTGATTATTCTTGGCAAACGTTTAGTATGGAGATTGATATGTAACGCATGTAATTATATTACAGATGTATATATGTAATAAATATTTTTGAAATTGTACCAAAATAACCACATTGTGTAATGACACATTTACAAATACAATGTTTATTGAAACTGCTGGAAATTGATGTAATTGTAAAGCAGTGCCATACAGAGAGAGTAAATCAAATTAAATCTTATCAGATCAAATCACAACCTACCATCCAGGAGTTCATTGAGTTCCTTGGCACAGGCCTCCTCGTACTGACGGTAGAGACTGCTTGGAATCTTGTTAGCACTGTAAGAGATCCACAGTCACACACAGAACAGACTTCTTTCAATACAATAGCCACATGCTACACACACTCACTTTGCACTACCCTCTTTCCCCATCACAAATTCTAGAAGTAATGTCTTTCATGTCAATCCCAAAGTGTCAAAAGTCTTCTCAGTACATGGTGCCCACAACACGCTGCAGACAGTAAATTGCTCTTCATAAACCCTTCACTGAAACCAAGTAAGGAAGTCTTCTTTATAGTACATGGTGACCACATCATGCAGTAGATAATAAAGTGCTCTTCAGAAATCTGTCATTTACCGGTAAACAAAGTAATGACATAAATCATTACACATGAAATATCATGCATGTAGCAATTCCTTCCATTTAATAAATAGCTATGATAGGAGGGTTGACATCCTGTATCCTTCATAAAACTTATTTATCAAGACTTTCTTTTTTTTTAAATGAAGAGTGACAGACTCCTCATATCAACCCATTGAGGATGAGCTGATTTTGCTATAAAATGCATTTCCCATCATCACCTTTCTGATTATAGTTGGGACTAGTCTTCAATGGAGTAACCAAAGTCATGCACAAACATCATTTTAATAAATTTTACTGCAGGAATTTTCCAACTTGCCTCTTCATAGCCTCAATCAGCTTCATCTTTCCATCAGCAATGTCAGGCAGCTTTGAAAAAAAAAAACAAACACCCAAAACAAACAAACAAACACACAAACAAAGATGAAAGAATGAGAATAGCATGGACTGTTTTTCATATGCAATTTTGCTTCACATAAAGAGCACAAATTACCAGAATGCATATCCCCACACATTTTCTGTTAACGTGTAATTGTCAAATTGAAAAGAAGAGTTAACTCTTTATGTGCCATGTTCACAAGCCCGACTCAGTCGACGGCGTGCCAACTTCGCATATTCTGCTCAAAACCACAAACCCGCCCAAAACGATCGATAATTCGCCAAATGCCGCAGTACAATGAAAACAATTTTCATGATTTGTTTCCTGTTACATGTAGCTTACATTTTATGTGATGATTGACTATGAAGAGGTGTTCCTTTCCGGATTTGCGAGTAAGATCGAAGTTTCTGTTACCGTTTTGTGTCTGAAAGTCATGCCTTTTATGCAATAATTTAGCTACTGGTCATTTGAAAGAAAAACCATCACAGATTTGTCGTACAGTTTATAAGAAAGCAAAACTTGAAATTTTCACTACAACCAACTTTGCTAATGTACCTCATGTCCAGGCCCCATGGTAAGAAATTCTATAATTTGAATACAGAATGTTCTCCTAAAGCGTGACTACGTATAAATCTGTATCAGAATAACATGGCACACATATGGGTTTTACACCATGGCACATAAAGAGTTAATAATGTTGCATGCTACAATGGGGACCATATTAACGTAACTGACATCCTTGTTTACATCAGGCATTCTAATTTGCAAAACAGAGCAAGATCCTTGAATAAAAATGAGTATGTAGGAGCCTCAAAATGACAACTTCCAAGTCACACAGTGCATTCATTACAAAATTTCTGTTCATGAAGACATGCAACTGGCATCTGTAAAACTTATTGCATGGGGACTAAGAGAAGAGATGATGTGTGCTAATGCAATGAAATGTTATGAGAACATATGGGAACACAGAAGAGAGTCAATTCTTACTTTGAATGTGTAAATAATTTGGACTGTAATCAAACAAAAATATTTTGATACCTACTGCCATCACAAGACACAAGCTTTTGCAAGATACTGGATGAGTTTGTAGAGAACAATAACACCATAATATGTACAACAAACAGACTGTAATGAGAGCAATCCCAAGATATACTTTTCAATGATTCCACTGTCACTACATTCATATGTCCCCTACAGAGAACTCCACTTTCTCCGTATATTCATTATCAAATGGTTTAGTCCTGTTGGGTCTACACCCCTATTTTCTAGTTGCATCATGCTGACAAGATCAGTTACACGGTGTATCTCACATGTTAATTTTACCAAAATCTAAATCCTAAATCCAATCTCTATTCTTACCCCCATGACCCCAGTCTGACACCAAATCCTAGTCTTAAATCCACAGAACTAACTGATGCCTGATGAAAAACAGCAAACATGGGAGTCTACCAGTGTCACTAAAACTCACCATTCTTGGAGTTAGGAGAGCAGGAAGAAAGTGTGCCACGTAGTAAGGTTTCTTGAAAATGCTGGAATAAGGACAAGAAGGGAAAACTTGTACAGAGTGCAATGATAATTATACAAAGAAGTGTGAATTCTCTGTTCCATGAGGAATAAGGACCATTCGGTATAGGTGACTCCAGTTATGACATCCTCACAATTGAATTACACCATAAAATCACTTGGAATTTCATGTTTTCAACCAAATTAAGACTGATACTAGTCTGCTATGGCTCTGTCCAGATACAGATATGGGTGGTACTTCACACGATCTTCACTATGTTTGAGGACTTCATCTTGATATTGTTGTTTCTTATCATAAATAATTATATTGAAAATCTGCTTAGTTGATCACTGCATGAATTTGTTAGTTACTCTTTAAAAACAGATGTCACAACATTAAACATATGACTGCTTTATAATGTGTGACCAACACCCAACTAGTCTACCCTAGTTGGGGAGAATTCCACAAGATTCTTCACAAGTTACCTTGCCTCCAACACATTGGGAGGTATTCTTCCGTTATTCTCGAAGGAATCCACAGCCACATCCACATCCATGAGAGCCTGATCTCTTGGCTGAGGTAACAGACAGACAAACAAATTATTTGAGACAAACTCACTTTGTCTTTTCTTTGATTGTCTGAATTCAACTCTAATCACAAGTCTGTTTTACAGGGATTGACAGTTATTTTTCCTAATAACTATTTCTTCTGTAGAATTTTGGCATATACACCTATCAGAACACCAGCAGCTATATTACTAGAATTTCAATGTATGGATCCCCCCCCCCCTTCCAGGTTGCTAGAATCACCTGGACATTTACAATCCATGCAGAAAGAACTGTTTCTAGATATAATCTATCTGAAACCCGAACTTATTGTACAGCAAGCTATGCATGCAACACAGACTTCCAATGTACCTTTAGACTTTGCACGCCAGTCCCAAACTTGCCAACACGACCCGCTACAGTAGACTGCCATGGTTCCTGCAAACAAATGATGCATAATATTCAAGAATGTGAGGCATCAGTTGTTGTGTTCCTTGCTGTGTTGATACTCATATTTTGACAACCATGCACAAGAATGGTTTGTAAAGCTCCTACTTCACAACCACCAGCAGAGATCAAACCAGAGAAGCACTCAGAGAGCGCAGACCTCCGCCAAGCAGCTTATTTCCACCAATGATCTTGTTCTTCCATAGAGATCGGTGATTTCCACCCATACGTATGTATGCTGAAAATCGCCAGATTTCCCAATATAGAAGCCTTTGTTACATCATAAACCCTAAGATGCGCAGCGCACCTTGCCCTTGCAGAAGCTAGAGCACGCACTTTAGTGCGCGTATGAAAACCTAAAAAATGCACAGCTTGAACTGCCAAGTTCATTGACCCTACTTGCCAAAATGTCCAAAATCCTTCATAAAATCCATAAAAATTTCCGGATCACTACCAAAATTTAAAGGTCCTGTTTACCTTTGGAAACAGTGGTTAAAAAATTTTTCAAGATATGACATTTAATGCATATGTGTAGGTCTGTTGTACCACAAAACATCATCCTATCATAATGAATTATGAAATTTTCACGATAAAGCCTAAAATATAAGGAGATATCTGTACTTTTCTCAATAAACCGTAACTGTAGACGATTTAGTCTGGAAGCATTTTTATTAGAACTATTGTTCACATTTTGTATATTTAACAATATTTAACATTGATTTTACCGATTCAAATTTGTACAGTGGTTGTTTCTATCCCTAACTCACATTTTAGAATTATTCTAAAGCACTAATGCTGGGTTTTTGTTTCATCTGCAAATGGTAAATTATGCCTTTAATCATCTGTTCCTTGTGTCATTCTCAACCTTTCCTGCAAGTTTCATTCAAATCTGTTTGCAACTTTTTGAGTTAATTTCCACATGGACAAACAAACAAACGGTAATGAAAACATAACCTCCTCCCTTGGTGGAGGTAATTATAAGAGGTCATAATAGGCCTGTCTCCCTCAGACCAATGTTTCAAAATATTGCGCTATTTTGTGGTTAGGAAATTACCCCGATGTCAGATGAACCCACTATTTGTGCAAAAAGATGCAAATAGCACGATATTTGATTGGGAGAACTTCCTCCCAAATCTGGGTCTAGTTTGTAAAATGGCACGCTAATTTGTGAATTAGCATGCTATTTGGGTTGCATCTCCATCAGCTTGAAAATTTCTCGATCCCATCATTTGCACTGCGCACCAAGACCATACAACTCTACGTAGAGTTCTGTGGCTGAGCGAGCCGAGTCATGATGCAAAGTACGCATGTGCCAACTTCAGGCTAATTTCCCAAGCAGGCTGTTTTCAAGCTGATAAAGATAAACTAACTTGGAGATTAGAGGTTTTGTGGTATCATTGAATTCGTTACTAACCTTGAAACTTTAGTATCTATGACATGAATTAATCAATGACTAACTGTGACATCCTGTGTGACTGTCATATAATGATTCCATGACTAACTCTAAAGATTGGGGTGTCTATGGTATCAATGAATTCATGACTAACTCTAAAGACTGGGGTGTCTGTGGCATAAATTCATTCAGGACTCACATTGAGGTCTGACAGCCTGGTTTTGGCCAACATCAGGTAATCTCTCAGAATGTCCTGGCATTTGGCTGGTGCTGTGGGTGGATTTTGAATATGTGCCTGAAAAACAACAACAACAACAACAAACAAGGATGAGAGTATAAATGCTTGACGCCATGCAACTTTCCTTCCAAAAGACTAGGCAAGAGGCTCCTACCAGATGGAATAAACTCAAGATACATAGGCAGACTGAATTCAAGACAAACTGACAAACGGCACGTAACAGAATGCCTCCAGGAATGTTATGTGCAGAAGCATAAAGACATACATACACACACATGATCGTGTATATTGCTTGCCGATTGGAGCGCTTTCTTTACCACTTGACAGAGATGTCTGAAAACTAATTGCCAATGAATAGAGATTAGCTAACTCCCTAATCCCTATTGTGTCACTATATCCTCCATAATCCCTGTTGGACCAAGGCACAATGCTACACCTGAGTGGGCTGGCTAATCTACCAGGTGAAGTTTGGAGGGATTACTGCTTGCTGATGAAAAAGCCTGGTATGTTAGGCTAACTGCCTGGGCACACATAGAGGGTGAAGTGTATGTCTTGTGCTGGTTCTTGCTTGGACAAACCAATCCTACACTGAACTAAACTAAACTGAACTGGGGGCATTTCATGAAGCAGTTTGGTTGGATATTTTTCTGATTAACTGTTACAAGCTACCAAAATCCTTGCATCTCATTGGCTGAGAGCAAATTTGTCCCACAACTTTGTTGGACAAAATGCTTCATGAAATGCCCCCCTGAACTGAACAGAACTGAACTCAACCGAACTGAACCAAACCAAACTGAACTGAGCTGAACTGAACAAGCTGGCAAACTAGAATGAACTACACGTGTATACATTGCTGGAAGGTTTGCATGGTGAAGTAAATGAGGGAAATGTTTTTTTGGTAGCACCATCGAATGAACTAGCTGCATCCTCATGGAGTCAAAGAGTCAAAGAGAACAGAACACCAAACCTACCCGCAGAGAAGATGCCATCTCATGAGGCACGAGGTTGGTGAGGAACTCTAGGAGGAAAGAGAACGCCTTCTTGTTTGTTGATGATGGTCCAGAGGAAAATGTCTCCTAAGAAAAGAAAGACATAGGAAAACACTCATTTAAAAGTCAACAGGAACACTTCAAAACAAGCAAACAGAACTTTGGGTCAATATCCTGCAACATCTCATGGGATTTCTACCCAGTCAAGTACTATAAAGACAGACATTGTGATGAAATATACCAATATGTTATCACGATTCGCTCGTGCCCTCTCCTGAAAGTAACTTTTTCTTTGAGGGAAGTTTGGGTCAATATCCTGTAACATCTCATTAGATTCTACCTAGCCAAGTGAAAGACAGATATTGTGATGAAATATACTATGTTATCACGATTTGCTAGTGCCCTTTGCTGGAAAGTAACTTTTTCTTCGAGAAGAGTTTGGGTCAATTATATCCTGCAACATCTCATTAGATTCTACCTAGCCAAGTGAAAGACAGATATTGTGATGAAATATACTATATTATCACGATTTGCTAGTGCCCTTTGCTGGAAAGTAACTTTTTTCTTCAAGGAGAGTTTGGGTCAATATCCTGTAACATCTCATTAGATTCTACCTAGCCAAGTGAAAGACAGATATTGTGATGAAATATACTATGCTATCACGATTTGCTAGTGCCCTTTGCTGGAAAGTGACTTTTGTTTTGGGGAGGGGGAGGAGGAGGAAGTGGAGGAGGAGGTAGAGGAGAAGGAGGAAAAGAAGAAAAAGAAGAAGAAAACAAAATTGGCTGTTTTAGGTACTGCATTCTTCCATACTATCAGAGGTATATTAATATGCCAAGAAACTGATGTCTTATCACAACTCATCTTGGTTAATCATACACAAAAATATCTGTAATCTTATTATTCCATCACTATTTATTGACTAGCAGCAACCACAATTATTTGATCCTACTGCTAGGGATATCAATGCAATGAATACAGATATTATGTACAACTCTTCTCACAGAAACTTGACCGAAATAACCAGACTACCTTAAACCATGAGGCATATGGTGGAAAGACATGAGGCCCTTCATTGGCTGCTTGTCTGACCAATAGGAAGGCAGAGATGAGGGGTCCCTCTTCATAGCTCTCCAGGGCTTGCTCCACAAATTCCTGAATGCATGCTGCATGAGTAGAAGACATGGTAGCAGAAAGAATGATGTGAGATATGCAAGGCTTGTAACATTAGAAAGCACGTGCAACAAGCTGGAAAAGAGACTTTAACCCGTTGAGGACGAGTCCCAAGTATACTCGGGCAGGTGTCCATGGGAAATGCGTGTTATAGCAAAATCAGCCTGTTCTCAACAGGTTAATCAGAAGGAACAGAGATGCTTACAAAAAATATTTTTAAAAGAAAGTAGAATGGGAAAATCAGGAGACAGAGTATGTGTTTAAAATGAATGTGATAATCAGAAATCAAGAAACTCACATCTGATCAGTTCTTGAGCTTCAGGAAAGTAGATCAAACCTGTTGAAGTGTAGATCAAAGCTGACTTCCAGTTGACCTGTGTGACATAAAGACAACAGAGAGTAACTATGGCAACAGCTGTCACTGACCAGAAAGTAAACTTTGCTGTAGGTTTGGACAGTTTATCAACATCTGAAAGCTAGAAGAAATTCATGGATATTTCATATCCCGATTCATTAAATTACTGGTGTCGGGATCATTGAACCCAATTTCTACAGTGGTTCTTGAGCTCCAGCAAACACACAGCATTCCAAACTCAAGTGAAGACGATGAATATCATCCCAGTGAGAGGCGGCTCCCTCTGATACTTTTGTCTTGAGGATGTCGGGGCTGCCAACTCTCACGCAATCAGTGTGAAACTCACACACAAATTTTAACTGTCTCACTCTAATGAGAGAATTCTCTGGCAGAACCCTCAAAACAGGAACGAAAAACAAGAAATGTCCACCAAATCCCTGATAATCTGAATTTTCAGTATTCCCAAGCCAAAACTTTCAACATCCTCCCCTTCCACACCATTCCCAACTCCCCCCCCCCCCCCCAACCACCACAACCACCACAACCACTGTCACTTTGATCGATCAGGTTTGGTCACTCACAACCTCAAAGTGTCTCACTCTAAACTCTCACTCACGGTTAGCAACCCTGGGATGTTAAACTCAAAGCATGACACTGGGCCACCGGATTACCCACATTGCAGATGATTGATTTATGATGATATCACACCATTGCTTGCAGTTAGTCCGTTGAGGACAAGTCCTGAGTATACTTGGGCAAGCTTCTATGGGAAATGCATGTTGCAGCAAAATCAAACTATCCTCAACTGTCATGTAACAGTCTTAAGAGTATGTCTTAACTTCATTCAATATTTAATTATTCTACATGATATAAGAGAATAATGCAAACACAACTGATATGGTTTTGTCTCACTGTACCTGGTCTTGTTCCAGCGCTCTCCTTAGTAGTCCCACTGCATCACTTTCATGTAATGCTAATAGCAGCTGTCGGAAGAGGCTGACCACGTACGGTGATGCTTTGGCAAAGGTCCACTCATGCTGCTGACCGAATGTATCGGTGACTGCTGTAAAGTCATAAAAACATTCATCAAGGTTAATAAAAAACCTCATCCTTTCTATCTGTTTCTATTATTACTTTTATAAACTGTAAAAAGAATAAACACAGTGTGATGGTAGGTACAAATGTTTTCTCTGTTGTTACTGATACTGGCAATACTTGGACCTTGTTGACTGGCAGGCACAAAGGATATCTGAACATTGAGTGCCATATCACCAAAACATTTTGAGAAATCTGTATTTTTTTAAAAGTAACTTAAATTGTTTAATTTAATCATGTGCGTTTCCCCATATATCTCTCAAATTAATTTCACAAAAATCATTAACAGGAATAACATCATAACTCTTACCATTTTAAGTTTATTATCCAGCTTATTATTGCACAATGTTATAGGACATATTCTGGTTGTGACTATTCATATTCACAGAGAAAAACACTTTTATTGTATTTTTTCCTTTTTGTTTTGTTTTGCTTTGCTTTCCTTTAAAGATGCTGAATTCAAGGAGCAACTGGTTACATGATTTTAAAAGCTAGCTAATATGCTCTGCGAGCAAGTTCTATTATGCAGCATACATATAATGCAATATGGAACAAACTGTGTATGAATCATGTAATCAAGAATTTGGTAATCATAAAAATCTGATTGTATTCTTTCATTACTACACAAACAATTTCAGTACATACATTTTAGTCATCACACATTTCTGTTTTTGATTGTAAACCTTAGTATATGAAAAATAGAATGCAATGCTCAACTTTCTCAAGACCGAAATATGAAAATGCTGTTAACATTACATTTCAGGTGACCAATGGCAACAACAGGGTAAATGATAATGGCCAGCATAAAGTCAAAGTAAGAATTGTGATATGAAGATGATACCCAAAAATGCAACTTTGCCAAGGTTCTGACTTCAGCTACTTTTACCTGAGCTGCCTGTAGTGTGGCTGAAGAGCTGAGTGATGTGGCGAGAGGCAAAAAGCCGACAGCTCTCCGTCGGGAGCAGGGTTTGGAGTCTCGACATTGGAAGTACGTCCTCATGGCTTGGGGGCTCACCACACTGTTTACATGCAGCCCAGAAAACTCCTGTGTGGACAAAAATGATTGATGCAAATAAAGGGAATCTGACTAGAAATGCATACAACATACCCAGTAAATGAAAAATGAACAAAGAAAACCCATTGGATTCAAACCTGATACCTGGACTGCTAGACAATGTCTCTTACTGACAGAGCAATGGAAAGCACTCATACTGTGTTCCATCCTAGAAACTGCTAAATTCTCAATGCATGTATGGTAAGAAGCTTCCATAAACCTGAAATTATTCCAAAGGATAGAAATCAACTTGGGTATAAATGTCAAGGATCACCAAAGTGATGCAACTTTTTGAATACATGATAAATGTAAACAAAGGGAAACTGACCACAAAGGCACATGACTTAGATGAAAAATGATGCGGAAGTTGTAGAGACCTTCTCAAACTGAGCATTCACTTTCCTTCACAGAATTCAGTTACCCATTTGTCATGTGACAATATGAAATGTGTCAGGACAATACATACTTGTTATAATCACTTCAATATATGTCACTGCTGCATCCTCTACATATTGCATGTCTAAACACATGATACAGTATCCTATTACAATCTACATTCACTGTTAAAACATTTAACAAATTGAGGACGGACTGATTTTGCTACAACATTCATTTCCCATAGACCCATGCCCGAGTATACTCGGGACTCTTCCTCAACGGGTTAAACATTTGGGGGAAAAAGCCTGATTGACCTTATTTCAAATTTGTTTTAATGCTTACTCCAGAATGATTTAAGAAGGACCATATCTATTATAATATAATGCAAAAGATAATAATCAAGTGCCCTGTGAACAAACTGAATTCACAGCAGTAGTTCAGATTTAGTTCAGAGATTATGCAAATTTTGATTGCATTTCTTCAGATGAAATTTTTCACATAAGCCAAGAGATGTCCTATAATGAATGTGCATGTGTGAGATATGCCTATTTCAGTGTTTTGTTCTTGTTTTGGACAATGGACAAAACTTTGAAATGCTGTAACAACTTCGGTAACAAAGCCTAATTACAGTACTCTCATTCTATTCCCTGGAAGCAGTACAGCCAGGCTGCCGTTTTCTGGCACATACATGTTAAATACACAATAAATACATCATTATTTTTAAAAATATTCATATCTAAGAAAGAGAGCAGCATAAGATTATTTGAAAGTTCCTTGGCAAGCAGGCTATTGCTAATGATATTTGCACTGCTATTACATCTTTGCCATCAAAACTTCATAAGGAATTTGGAATGTCATCCTTGGTCATTGTTGCAAGTTTTTTTGAAAGCAAAGGGAACTGTATAGAAATTCAAGAGAGTTGGTAGACACAATACTGATACAGATGAATCAATACATCTTTCCTGTATTTTGTTGTGACAGATGAAATGCATGTATGCTCACTTGCAAAGACTTGCTCAAGAATCCTTTCAGCAGACTGCAAATTTCACATGAAAATGAAAGACAGAGAAAAGAACAAATTGAGAGAGAGAGAAAGAAAGAAGGGGGTGGAGGGAGAAAGAAAAAAAAAAATGTCATACTAATCTGTGACAAGCCCAACTTACATCATCACATTGAACGTTACATGCTTCTTTTCTAGCAAATTCAAATCTAGTGACAGAATATTTAAATGATAACCTGGTTCTACAATAATTTGTCTAATGACATATATATGCATACCATAAGCAAATAACATGCATGCTGTCCCATTTTGCCCATGTTGTAGCTTATTGCAATTCTGGTTTTTACATTATTTTGCCTAGAATAATACCCATGCACAAAGGTTGTACAAATAATGTAAATCAATACTTACTATTATTTTGCTGAATATTTCATTGGAATATGTAATACTCTCAAGTCCACTTCCACATTTTGATGGAATTAAGCCCTGACATTTAGCCCCAAACCATTATACAGTTTCGTCAAAAGTGAATGGGTGAAAAATTAACATCTTTGCTGTCACTGTGCCAAATTTCCAGAATATATAATCAAACACATAAACATTTCCCATCCTCCATTTTCAGGAGCACAGATGTGATAATATCCAACTCACCTCACAAATCCCTCTGACTTCAGGCACATCACTGGAAGAGGAGTGTGCAATCTTTTCACGATGGACAAGTTGAATGAAACAAATGAGGGTGTCTGAGGAGAAAGACATATGTAGGAAAGCAAAAGAGTTTACAATGGTAAACTTGGGACCAAAACACACCCAAGGCTGTGTACAGGAGACGCATGTAGGAGTTGCGAGCACGTGCTGTCGAGATCATGTAGACACATAAAGTGAAGATAACAGAGTTGATGCCATTGCTTACTACACTAATGACTAGAAATGCCTGTTGTCATGCAATGGAAACCGTGTATCCCTGGGTTGCTGCGAAATCTCTGCAAAACAGAATAACCTGATTTGACTACGATAAACATCTGTAGGAAATATGAACGAAATCCTTCACGAAATGGGGTTGGGAGTGACCATAAAGCAGGCCATCAAAAAAATCAAGCTTTTTTTGTGCATGAAGACAGAATAAGTGAGGACACTTTTCACCTAAAGGGAGCAGCATCACTAAAAACAACAAAGGGGTTTAAAGGGCATGTACAGTTCTGGTTGAGGTGAGGATTTAGCTTTTAACGTTTTGCGAGATATTCAGAAACCACTCTATGAGATGTCAAAGAGCATACAGTTCTAAGGGGTATCAAAAGTTTGTTTGATGAAAATCGGTTTCGAAATGGCTGAGATATCAAAAAACAAGGTGAACCTAAGAGATCCTAATAAAAGGCGTGGCCTGTCGCCTTTTATTATTTTCACTTTTTTTGATATCTCAGCCATTTGAAAACCAATTTTCATCAAATAAACGTTGAATCCTTCTTAAAATTACACGCTCTTTCATATTTCATAAGAGGTTTCTCATTTTCTCACTTAGGAATGTTCAAAACATGAATCCCCACCTCAACCACTACTGTACAGTCCCTTTAAGTTTTACCATGATGCACCTCCAAACATGCTTTCAATAGAAATTTTCAAGTTCATGTTCAGTGTGTTTGGAACATTTCTTCAGACATCTTGGCTTTTGAGCAAGTTCTTCATGTAACTGACTGATATTCACCCATGAAAGTAAATAAAAAAATAGTTCATAGAACCATTTTATGAAACAAATAATACACAGGTTTAAGTTTGTGATGCTAGTGGAGATGCAGCTAACTCTCAGGTATTCACAATGTAGAGCAACATGCACTCGACTGCGCATTTGTGTATGTTACACCAAAGCAAATATCCTCAAGTGCGCTGCATCTCCACTTAAAAAAATTATATGCTCTCTCACCTGTGCATATTTGTATACTATACCACCTTTCTTTACAAGTCTATAATATCACAAAAATTAAAAAGAAATGACTATGGTTGATCAAATATTCATATCTTATTGGTATCAGAGCTCTTACCAATTGTCATTTGGTGCAGGAAGTCACATTTTTCAGCATCCGCACCCCTCTCCCAGCTTCCCTCCCATACACTTGCAATGTCTCCAGCCAGACCATCTAGAACAGCTTGATGTTTGATGTGAGAGGTCAGATAGAGGTCAAAGGTCATCAGGGATTCCCTGTGCAGGTGCCACAACAACTCAAGGGGAAGTCCCTGCTTGTTCTGCGATATCAGTTAGGCATAGGGGACGAAAGGAAGATGACACAGGCTGAAGCATTACCACAGCATGACAAATAAATTGTAAAAATTTCACCATATTTCAAGCCAGATGAGATTATCATTACGGTGTCAAGCTCTCATATTTATTCCTGGCAAATATATTTCCTTTATATCATACTTCTTACAAGTTTCTGACAAAGTAAATTGATCTCAGCAAATTCACCTATGCAATCCACTCAAATTTGGTCTGTACTTGTGAGAGACGAGACTTATGAAGAATGTGTTTGATTGTATTTCTACGTATTTCTACCCACTAATTCAATGGACATTCCACAATGTTTCAGGTAAACTATATCAAAAAGAAATGTGGGACTGTTCACATCTGCTGGTCTGCATGCTCATCAAACAATTGGATTGAAATCTACAAGGGGGAAATCACAAAATACCATAGAAAACAAGACATTCAATGAGCATTACAATGAATGGTAACCATGAGCAGATTCAGCAAGAAATGAAACATATGTTTTGACTTCATCCATGCCTGCTGGTTTACGTCCCCGTCAACATTTAATTTTGATTACCCTTCTTTTCAAGAGATGAAGAGCACAGATGATATTGATTTGTTAACTGTCATGTAACAGTCACATTCTGTAATGAGCACATGACCAAGAACACAATTAAAAGACAAGCAATGCTTACTGTAAGTGAATTTAGTTCTTCTGCGAAGCGCCCTCTGTGGAAGATCTTCTGTTCAGTCAGTGAATTGATGAGACTGAGAATTTGATCCACCTTGGTCTGCAATTTGAGCAATGCAAAATACCATCAATTAGATCTGGTCACTCATAGAAGGAAACACTTTCCTTGTAACATTTGTTGATGGGTGAAGTGTGGAAAAGAATCCCATAAAACCCTGCCACCTCTTGAATGGGCAATTATCTTTATATTCAAGCAGTTAAATTTTTCACTCTACCGCACTATCAAATCCAAGAGCACAAAAATTATAATCCATTTTGTCTCTTGAAAAGAAATTAGTGTTAATTCCAATACATTGCTTTCTTGTGAAACAAATGCGTTAAATTGTTGTGGAGGCAATCATCACACAGAGCTCCTGGTGTGAGACACTGCATTTTTTAATCTTAGCACATGATCCAATTTTTCCAGACTTGTTTCAGCCTTGTACGTAAATGACTATCTCATAGATTGCTCATATCCTAATTTACATTTTCCCTTAAACTTGGTGAGATTTGGGGGACTTCCAGGACTGGATTCACCATGAATCAACTTGAAACTACAATCACCTATGTATCATCTCACAGCGCTAATTTAGCTCTATCACTTCTGGTTCTCGAGAAGAAGAGTTTTAACCATTCTTTAAATTGGGAACTTCTGCCCAGAGTTGATGAAAACAATGTCACTTAACTTAAATTGCAAAAGTGATCACAAGATTGTGACATGCCATTTTATGTGATGAATTTGTGAAGTTTCACGACGCCTCTAGATTTTCAACACACTTTTCTTTGATACATCTCCATCACTGACACATTTTGCATCAATGCTGGTACACTAACCTTTGCCTCCAGTGTAAGGAGTCCATGAATCACATGACTGTCTCCTGGCAACTGGTTGCTACCGGCAACAGTATTGAGGAACTCTGCACACTTCTTGGCAGCCAGCAGCGAGACAGGCATGCCGCTCAGTTCTGCTTGCTGCCGTAAACATGACACAATAGCTCCGGCTGACATTTTTAATAGAAAAGTGGAAAAAACACAAAAAGAGGGAAAAACAGATACAAGCTGCTTAGTTTGTGCATTGTTTCTTTTTTTTTCATTCTATATCCTTGCCTTTATTGTACTCATTCTTTTGAGCAACAGTAGCAATCTCTAACAAATTAAGGATGCTCTAAGATGTTGTATAAATGAAGAGAATTGCACTTAAGAATAGACTTACTTCAACTATGAACTCACAGTCTGCAGTTCCAGCTTATATTTACAAGCAAAAATGCCCGCATTGAGTGCATGATCAGTACATTTACAAATATTGCTTCTGAAGGCATGCCATCCATCAGAACTTACTTCTTACCTTCAAAATTACTGAAGCTGTGGAAATACTGAAAAACATTGATATCACAAATACTTGTCCTGAATTGCTTTATTTCAGGACAGTTTGTAATTCTGACCATTTGTCAAATGAAGAAGAGACCATATGCACTCACAATCCTACAGGATACTCAATTTCAAAGAGACAATCTGAAAAATTAATGCACAAGAATCAGGAAAATCTATGAAGAGGCACAAATGCATTTCAGTTCAGACAGATGCACAATGGAGTGAGAAACTTCTAGGTATGTTACCTTGAAATTCATCACCATCTGGTGAAATGTTCCCATGCATGCTGAATTGGGCAGGTGAGCCGGTGAGAGCCACATCAGATCTGCCTTCATCCTGCTGGTAGCTTTGCAAAGGTTTCTGTCACAATCACAAGTTACAACGGATGATTTTGCAGTAATAATGGCTACTGCTTCACTTTGGATTTACATAACTGCTGTGCATAAAGAAGATATTGTGGTTGCTAAATATTTGATGGGTATAACAATGTGCAGATTGGGAGTTGTATGACCTTCTCTCCAGTGGCTAAATTTGCGATTAGGAATGCAAATATTATTGTACTGCACAGCATAATCATGATATTTATTATATACAATTGTACAATTGTGCATACCAGGTGTGTATAATAGGCCAGGCATCTGTAAGACTGTGTGCAGCTGCTGCCTACCCATGCTGCATCGTGCTCATACTAATTGGTGGTGGTGGTGGGGGGGGGGGGGGGGTACTTTGGGAGATTGTTAAATTTGCAAAAATAAAATCCTAAAGTAATATTCAGCACCCACAGTACCATTGTTTGATATGAATGTGTGACACAGCTATGGAGGCTTCAAGTTTTTGCGGTGTTTGTTACATACACTACGTGCGGTATTCCCAATCTTTTGGAACTTCCAAAGAATATTATTAAACAGCTTCTTTCAAAAGTTGATGATCATTACTAAAGCTGTAATCAGCTTTCATGGAATAGATTTGCCATACCTAGGACATGACTGTCTTCACCTTTATCACTGTAATACCAGTACCTGGGTCTCCCCCTGCATTTCTTGGAGCAACTTGTTGACATCTTGGTGATGATCCAAGAGCCTGAGGGCAGCATTCTGCAGGACTTTCTTTGTCTTTGATCCAGCACCTTTCCTCAGGGCCTTCCTCTGCTCTGTGGTATTTAATCATCCATGGAAAAAAGCTTACTTTGTAAACCACAACACTTTCATATCTCTCCTATTATTGATCTTGATTTGCGGCCTATTCATTGTGGACACTAAAGATATAAACATGATATTGCCTCTACCTTGTGTTAATCCTCTCCAAAAAGATTCGCTGGGGAATATGACCAGAGGTTACAGCGCAAGCAGAAGTAGACAAAATTTGAAGGGTTTTTATTAGGGCAGATTTGTAAGATGTACCACTGCCTTTAGCAGCCTAGTAGGGCCATTGTTCCAAAGGTTGATTGTTTTTTTTGGGGGAAAAAGGACCGACTGAAGGGTACTGAGGAACACCAAAAAATGCAGAATTGCTTGTCATCATCACTTCTGCTTCTTTGTGGTTTATACTGGACAAATACCATGGGTAGGACATCTACTTCTCCACTGAACATTTGAAGAACTGGCGCTGACAAAAAAGATCAGTCTATATGGTCAGGGATATGTTCTGTGGAAACATGTATGGCTCCATGGAAACCCTTCCCCTATATAGACAAAGTCTCCCATACCTGATCCTGTGGGCTGTAGGGGTGCTCCGCCCATGGAAACAAATTGGCTAACAGATTGATTTGCTGAGGATCACTTATCAGCATGTCGACCAGGCTTTCTGGTAGCTTTGTCTTTTTCCATGAAAATTCCACCCAAAATCTTGGACATTTCCAAGTTTGTGAGCAACTGGTATTCCAGTCTGTACTTATATACAGTATGCAATTTTACAATGTCAGTTAAATTTGTTGATCTAAGACTGTGATTGTGAATTAGCTGTAAATGAGGAGAATGAGTGTTGAAGGGGTTGGCCAAGGAGATCAGTTACCCCATGGCAATCATTTTCCAAAGATCTCCGAGTAAGGAAGTTGAACCAGTGGAATGGAATACTAAGTATGGGCAATGTGACACCGATCCATAAGAAAGGTAACAGTCAACATGCTAGTAACTACAGGCCTGTAAGTTTAACTTCTATTATTGAATATTCATGCAGTGTCGTGGAAGTCTATCACAAGGAGTAGTGCTGTGAAGGACCACATCAGTGACAACAACCTACTTCATGATGCAAAGCATGGCTTTACTCCTGGTCAACCATGCAACACTCAACTCATGAGACAAGTCAAGGATTGGACAAACCTCCTTGACCTGGGAAGACCTTCAATGTATTCTACATTGATGTGAGTAAGCCCTCTGATACAGTGCTTCACCAATGTCTACTCAACAAAGTCCACATTTACAGTATCAATTGCAGATTCCTAAAGCCTTCCTCATTGGACAAGTTCGGAGAGTGTCAGTTAATTGAAGTGGCATAGTTTTTTTGTTTTTTGTTTTTTCCCCCGTGGACTCCAATGACCAGTGGCGTGCCCCAAGGGAGCGTTCTTGGGTCTCAACTCTTTGTTCTTTATGTGAACGATCTGCAGAGTGTGGTTCGCACTGACATACAAATTTATGCCGATGATACCAAAATAGGAGAAGTCTCCACAATTGCCCATCAGAGACTAATGCAAGACGATCGAGTCAAGGTTACTCTCGGGATGAATCCTGGCAGCTCACCTTCAACATGGCTACATTATGCAAAGTCATGCACATCAGAAGAGGTAATTAATGCTACAACAGCATTCAACACGAACAACCAGGTCTGCAGGAAACTTCTCTGGAGGACCTTGTTGTAATTGACAATGAACTAACCTTTCAATGATGCTAGGGCTTATCAAGAGAACATTCAAAAGCTTCTCCTACAATACATTACCAATTTTTTTTTTTTTTTCAAAGCTCTTGTCTGCCCTCTTTTCAAGTATGGTGATGTGATTTAGCATCCCAGGGTTAAAGCTGATGCTGGAAAGATTGAAAAGGTTCAATAAAGAGCTCACAACAAAACTAATCCGGCTCTCAAGCATTCACCTTATCAAGCATGACTTATGAGCCTTGGCAGGTAGGCCTACTCCCAAGTAGAGGTGACATGGTTGAAGTATACAAGATAATGAATGGACTTGTGAACATTGATCCCAAGATTTACTTCATCTCAGCCATGCATGAAAGTACTAGAGGACATCACCAGGAGTTATGCAGACAAAGATCCAACACAGCTCTGTATGAGAAGAAATACTTCCAAGTCAGAGAGTGACTGACTCCTTTAATAGTCTCCCTTCATCAGTAATCTTGGCTCCATCACAATACTTTCAAGTCTAAGTGGGAATAGAATAGGTCCTCCCAACACCAATCTCTTTCCCAAGGGATATACTATTACTCGTCTGTTCACTCACCACACACTGTATACACTTAGGATCATGTACCATGTGAAAGAATGACCAGAAGTCTCAACAGGACCACCTAAAAGTGATGGTGATGATGAAGCACCTCACTCCTTACATCCATTTCAAACTTTACATCTGTAAAACTTCTCAAAACAGACACATTCTGTCTACCTCTCTCTGGTTTTCCACTCCACTTCTTAGCTCTTTATACTACAAAAGACTCGACTTGTTTGTAAATTTATACATAACTCATTGCACACTTTACATGTCATCAGGATGCCAGTTAATCAAAATCTTAATATTAAAGGCCAAATCTTGGTTAATGTCTCCACTCTCTAGAGCATACTGGTACGCCTTTACTTTGTGCCAAGTTCATGGAGATAGGAAGATGTTACCAGCAGTGATGAAATGAATGGCAACCATGAATGGAGTACCTTGGTACAAGACCAGTGGTGACAGAAACAATCAATGATCAATCAAAAATACCGTCAAGTCTGTATTAATGTAAAAGTGGACATTTCTTGCATTGTACTGTGGAAATTTCCATGCATTTTGTGCAACCAGAAATAAGCACAGTCACAGATAAAAGCATGCAAATATTTTTACTTGTCACATGTTCCACTGAATGACCTCGATTCCACGGAATTAAAAAATTATGCACAAAATTCATCTTATTCTGCACAGCGCCAAAATATCCACTTTGAGTTTTACAGTGAATTACCGAGTATTAAAGAAGAGTCACACCTTGTGCATAACAATTCTCATATCAATAGATAAACTTTGATACCAATTTTTTATCAAATAGATCTAGATCTAGGGGCCTAAACGTTGAATCCATGATAGTTAAAATAAATTTATTCCATCCTCCCTCTTGGAATTATTAAATTTAGTGTCCTTTCATATTTCAGAAGGGGTTTCTCATTATCTCACTAAAAAATGTTAGAAACCTGTACCTGAAGTTACGTACAGATGCACGCTTCCCCCACCACTTGCTAAAATAAATGTCACAGAAAGAGAAATACCCGTGCACATTTTGCGTGGCGTAGCACGTAGCTATACAGTCTGACAGTGTAGACGCTGGGGGATCTAACGCTCACGATACTTGCGGAACCTCACAAAAATATACGAATGGGACTGAGATTTAGTCGTCTGCATTGTCATTGAATGAGCACTCACGGTTAAAAATGTGTAACATTAACTGCAATATTTCCTACTTACTTATCAAACACCGAAGAGGTGTAGTGGCCCTTGGCCTTACAACCTCCGAAGGTGATAAGATACCGTGTTCGTGATTATTTGATACATTCATCACACCGGCATATTCTTCTCTGGGCTTATGGCTTCTTCGATCGTGTGGTCTCTCCCTGTCTGTGCGGCGGATGGGCGCATGGCTGAGAGGCCGGCATGCAAGCACATCGACGAAGACGCTCGATCGTCGAAAGTCGCGCGGATGATGTTCCGAGAGGCGCGCGTCGCCTCCCTGTCTGTCCAATCGCAGCATGCCTCCTTGCCTCATAACCTGCTTGGCACGAAAAACAACAGCCCTCTTGAACTGCACTTGCTACTTACTAATTTTTCAAGATTCTAACGATATTCATGATTACTAAATGCTAAGATTGAAGAGTAAAGAACTAGTCATATAACAAGAGCAAATCAAGTTACATGGTTAGCGAAAGTTTAACAAAGTTCCGTCACATTTTTAATCATAGTAAATTAGATTACGGAATTTTTGATTTCGCTTTTTTTTTCTCCGAACAGTGATATAGGTCACATGTCACTATGCAAATAAGATGAGGCGGTAGTGCCACGGCCTCTCAAATCGCCCATACAATACAAATAATCTTCATCTTTATAATCATTTTATGAACGATATCATCAAGAAAAGGTGTGTATCTTAACCTACATTATTTTGTTCTACAGCTTATGAAATTATATAATTGTTATGCGAATTAGGGGTTATAGCTGATGAATTATTAACAAATAATACATTTCTGGCATTAATGTTAATATAAATGTTTTACATCGCATATAGGCCTATTAAGTCTTCCTTTATACAAATCGTCAGCAACTTCAACACAGGGCAAAAAAGTATTTTCTTCTGATTTACTCGAATTATAAACCCAGTCTCTAGTCACAAGTCAAATAAGGGCTGCTTTCTATTACGTTTTCTCCCTGGGGAGTTCCGAGAGTTTGTTGACCTTCGCATCATCCAACATCTAGGCTGATGCACGCACGTGATTGGTGAAAAGTTCGTGACCCATGGCATCGACGCATAGAATCCATGGATGTACGCGTATGATCGCAACAAAGAGCACACTGCTCGTTGTATTGCGGAATAGAAAGAGATTATTTGGGCGCAATGTACATTACAAGGAGTTGTGGCATTTTCTGCATGTTTTTGACAGGTCTGTCCCTGCTATGGTAGTACATGCTCACGCCAAATGATATTAATCCATTGTGTGACGTGTCAACTTCACTAGTTATGTAAACAGCGATATGACAGCCCTGGGACTCGTATGCCAGTCACCACTTGCCATATTATAAATGGCAAGATGAAAAATTTCGGGTAAGCGCCATGGGTAACCTCTGATCAACTTTCATTCTAATCTGATGTCAAACTGATTTATGTGCATGCCGTATAGAATTTCATTAAACCTGATATGCTAAAGTCAGGTAATTTTGTAACCAGCCAAGTGCCAGGCATATCGTAGTGCAATGTACACACTGCTACAATAGTTCCAAACCAGGGAGGTGAGGGTATCACCTCCCTGCCCAAACCAAACAAAGAAGAATGAATGAGGAAGGTAGACTCGTTCACAATTGTCTATTGTCATTAAAAAAAAATATCAAAGTACCAACAGATTAGAAGCATGACCTCCTCGACCTTTATTGAATCCCTGTCCAGCTGCAGGGGTTGTAAAAATGCAAAATTTGCCAGATTGTTTAAAGATGGGCAAAAACAGCCACAAGTTTTACTCGCAGATTGCATCAAGTACTGACTGGGTGCCTTGAAGAGATGTGTAATATCTTATTTTCATTCCCAAAATGATAACAGTATGTGTAACTTTAGGAACCAGTGCAAAGTTTTCCTGTCATTAAATCAGGACTAATAGTATTAGTCTCAAAATGACTGCACATAAGCATACAATATGAAAAGGTTTGTAATGATTCAAACCAAACTCAACTCGGGACAATATCTTGAATACCAAATTACACGATTATAGTTTCATTTCGGTGGGTGCACACAATTTGATTTTCAATTTGTTGTCCAATTATGCACTCTAGGTAGTGATGCCCATCCTGTCACCAACTTTCACAGTATCACTCTTGAACAACTTTTGTCACTTCAAACACATCAGCAGGAGTGACAGTGGTGGTAGGAGAGGAGGGCGGGGGTATTCTCCAACCTGCATGATAAATCATGCCAAACAAAATTGTGAAATGCCTCTTGATATTCCTTTGTATGATAGCCCTTAAAAATCAAACTCGTACTGGTGCTTTCAGCTGCAGAATATTTTTGCACTTCTCAGCAGGTGCTGAGCACTGATAGTTTGTTTATTCTGATAGTCTGAAAAGTGGATGGGTTACTTTGATAGAAATTGATATGGGAATTCAGCTGGAGATTTGTGATATGATTTGTGTCCATGTTTAGCCTTTTCCACATACAAATTACTTTTGAGAAATATCAAAATGGTTAACCATCTTTGTTACTTGATGTCAGAAAAGATGACAGCCAGGCACCTATGTGTTTACCCTTGCCTGCTGTCAAATGCATCTCTTCAAAAATTGTTCCTGTACCTCTTACTTGGTATGTGTCTATACATGTGTGGCAAATTGATAGCAAGTGAAAAAAAAAAAAGTAATAGGCACTTCAGTCTTTTGTTGAGTGTTGGCAAGCCATAATCCAAATGTAGTCTTAATTATCAAACAAAATGTTGTCATGGAAACCATCCATCGAGAGGATGATGTTTTCAAAACTACTCTCACTAGAAAAGGGGAACAATTATTCATAATCTATACATTTGGATTTGCTATATTCTACAAAAAGTATATGAAAAATATGTATAAAAAACATTTAACACACACACACCCACAAAAATCATATTCATTCAGTTTTCTCTTGTTGTTATGGTTTTGCCTCTTCCATTCTTTCTCTTTAATTTTCTCTTTTAATTCACAGAACTATGCAATCAATGAAGCACAAGGATGTATAGTCAAGCAACAGGAACAAACACTGGTTTTCTTTGAAGCTGTCCAAAGTTACTGTTTTAACATCATCAGCATCAGGAAGTACCAGCTGCCAAGTGCCAGTCTTGTGGTGATCTTTCTTTGCAGGGGGTCTTGCTCTCTCACTTTTAATTCTCATGATCACATAGGCATGAATGGCAGTGCATAGCCACCACAAATTGATAGGCCAGATATCTCTAAGCCAACATGTAGGTCAGTGACTGCCAAGAAGCTGTTGACCTTGCTTTTCACCATGACTCACACCATGCATATATTTGGCCAGCTTTATATGGCAGTATGAATAGCCTACTGTTAGGCTTTCGGACTAATATGGACACTATTGGTGCACTTGACTGCACAACAATAATGTATGATGTCAACTGTTTACAGATACACAAGATGAGTAGTTGTTGAGTGGTTCTACAGTAGCTCTTAAAGGAATAGGAGAGGAATAGTGATTGCTGATGAGAACCATAGGGGTTACTTCTTGCTCAGAAGTTTGAAACTTCACTCAACATACGCTCTATCCATGCATCAATTTCCAAGAATTACATCTGTATTATTTTGACAGTGCACATCGTGATAAGGGACATGAAAGGATTGTGAACATCTCTTGCAATCACCTTTAGTTAGGTGTGTCATCATAGAAAAGATAGAGCTGTGCTCACACAGTATTCTTAAAGGACAAGTTCACCTTCATTAACATAAGGATTGAGAGAATGTAGCAATATTAGTAGAACACATCATTGAAAGTTTGAGGAAAATCGGACAATCCATTCAAAAGTTATGAATTTTTGAATAATGACATTTTATGAAGGTGAACTTGTCCTTTCACATTGATAATGAGAGAACCAGCTTTATAAATCAAAATTTTGTTATCCCACTTACAAATGTATTTTGGTATGTGATCAAGACAGATGTTCCTCAAGCTTGCCAGTTAACTTGCACTGGTTTTTAACTTAAACTGTACTGAGTTTCCTGAGCAGTCTGTCAAAGTGTGGCACATGTCATTATTTTACATGAACCAGGGAGGTGCCACCTCCCTGCATGAACCACCAATATGACATCCTTACAAACCCACAGGACTGACAAGTGAAGGATAACTTCATCTCCCTGTTTAATTTGCATGTGGAATTATGACCAATCTTATTGTATCCTGACAGTATGTGTGGGCAAATTCTATTTTTTCATTTTCAATTTTATGTTTGACTTTGATGAAATTTTTGGACATTTATAATAATGGGAGTGTATTTTAGCATTTTAGCTTAATATACCAGTGGAAAGAAGCTGACTGCTTCATCATGCTGCTTAATGGGTTTTGTCTTCGGTTTTGTTTTTGAGTTTGGAGTAAATATAAACATATAACAACAACCTCATTGTGATTATTTTAAATTGTACAAATCAGTGAGTGATATGGTAAAAATTAATATGGAACAGAAGAAATACTCAGTAGTGACTGATGACATCAAGAGAGAGAAAAAAAGATAAAAACAAAAAACAACCATCCAAACTTGTTGCAATATTATGCAATACATCTCAATGGGAGCATAACTAATGAAAGTCAACCAAATTTATCACAGTATACTGAGAGGCAACCAAACTTATCACAGTACATAGTGAGGTGATATAGAAGGGCACACAGATGCTTGCTTGATAAATCTAATGAAGATAAACATCCAAAGATTTTGGGGCTATAATCTAGATTTCTGCAGTGCACAGTATAAGTGTATTACAGAATGCTTCATTTGTGTGATTATGAGAAAAAGCAACTATGATGGGGGTAATTTGCAGTTATTGTGATAACTGAAATATAATACCTGAAATATTGTTTGTTTGATATCAAGGAAAGTTGTTGATATATTTATTCTGAGTCTGAGCACTTTACTTAGATGTTATTAAAGGAGAATTCCTGGCCTGTTATTCTTATAAGATAGAGTAAAATCTCACAAGTACAAGAGTGAAGATTTGGTCACAATTGGATGAAAAATTGGGAAGTTATGAAATTGTGAAGTTTCACTGATATCTGCAGAACAGTTCTAGTACAGTTGATGTGAATATGCAAATGAGTGAGCTGATGATGTCATCACCTCACAATTTTCCATCAATTGTGTAAAAAAAATGAAAAAAAATTCAAGTCTTCTGTTGTCGAAGTGTAAAACATAATGTTGTTTTTGATTGAATAAGTTTAAAATGATGATCAGTCAGTATATATAAATCAAGAATTTAGACTAAGGCCTAACTGTGTTTAAATGATAAACTTGAAATATCAAAATTTTATATACAAACTCAGTGGCGGATCCAGCGGGGGGCGCACCACACACGTGCCCCCTCATTATTTTTTGTTTAAAAAAAGAAAAAAAAATGGAGGGGAGTGGGTGTGCATCTCCCTTTAATTTCGTAAAGGCACCTACTCTTTACGGAATTCCTAGATCTGCCCCTGAAACTATATCATGACAAGTTGTGAGGGGATGACATCACCTCTTCAGTATAATGCATATTGTTATTGACTGTCCAAGAAATGTTTTTGGGAAAAATTAGCAAAACTTCAAAATTTCATAACTTCCTTATTTTTTCGTCTCACAATTTTGATCAAATTTCCATCAGGCTAAGAAAATTATACTTCTTTTCAGACTAACTTTCCACTGCACTGGAATTTCCCCAACAGCTTTCTGTGGCTGAAGAGTTTGTTAACAAAGGCTAGAATTATTAAAATTCTTGGACTGCTATGTTTCTCTCTATGTAACTCCCTTGATTACAGTATTTTAAGAAGCATATCTAAATTAGGTACAGAACAAAATGTAACTATACTTGAAAATATCAAAGATACATCTATATATGAGGTGTCTCATTCTGGTCAGGTGCAATATGCAAATTCAAACTGGCTGCTCCCACAAGGTGTATTCACAATTAGGGGTGGATCCAGGTATTCCGTAAAGGGGAGGCGCCTTTACAAACTTAAAGGGGGGGGGGGGGCGCAGGCACCCACCCCATTCTTTTTCTCATTTCTTTTGTTAGAAAAAAAAAATAATAAAGAGGGGGTGCGTGCCCGGTGCGCCCCCCTCTGGATCCGCCACTGACAATGGCGAAACACTGTGGTTTTTCATAATGTGAATGTATGCAAATACAGCACAAAACACGTGACAAATCGCCATGGTATTTAGGATGGTAATTCAAACTTTGCAAGAATATGCACGCGAGATTTGATCGAGAACACATCGCGAAATGCCATGCTATTTAGGGTGGTAATTCAAACTTTGCAAGAAATATGCATACGAGATTTGATCGAGAATAGTGTCACAAGATAACCAGTGATCCTATACAGCAGCATATTTCTTACATGACCTGACATACTTCCTGCATTGTCACCACAGAAGATGTGTGCATGCACAGTGTTTACCAGAAATAACATGCTACATGTATTTTGAGAATGAGAATGGTACTTAGTGAATTACCACGGCATCCAGATCTATTACTTTGGTATTTCACCAGTGAAAATCGTACCAACAAATTACTGTAGTATTTAATACTATGGCAATTCAAATGTGAATGGACCTACTGTTACATACTGCTGATACAACTTTCATGTTGATCTATTACAGAAAAAAAAATCTACACAAAGGTGTAACTTGTGAACTCATTCTAGGATTGGCTCTATTAATTGCAGTGGCAGATCCAGAAGGGGGTGCACCGGACACGCGCCCCTTCTTTATTTGTAGTTAAAATAGAAGAAATAAAAAAACAATGAGATGAAACCTGGATCTGCCCCTGTAATTATGACATGGTGTATGTTGAGGTGTAGTATACTAGCAGCAGACACTTATGTTTAATGTTTTTACTGTTTGAATTTATATTCGTGTATTGATTTGAGTCTGCCATGGGGCCTTGTTTACTCACATCATTGGTCCAAAGAGTACAAGGAAGCGTTATGCAATCAGTTCCAAGAGAAAGATGCCTCTTCTGAGAGATACTGGAGGAGATATTAGACTGGTGACATCTGTAGTACTTCTGTTGTCATCGCCACATGACATGTTTTGATCTTTGCTGCCAAACCCTGCCGTGAAAACAGGAAGGTAGGAGGGATACAGCTACCTAGGTGCCTCTTTAATCCCCTTTTTGGCAGTCATGATTCATTTTTCACCACAGGCTAAAACTCACTGATTGTTTTTATGTAAGGCAGAGAGCTTGACTCACAGGGTTTCAGCTTCGTGGAGCTTCATGGAGGTATGGCACTTAGAAAACACATTTTTTTCACTAGACACGTACACTGAACCTAGGTATGGCATATAGATAAAGCCTATCTTGAAGAGTACAAAAAAATCTTTCTTTTGTAAAATGTTCTTGAAAGCCATCAAGATATGTTGGAAATGTGTTGAATCTATCACATGAAATGTGTAAAAATGCATAAGATCCTATTGACAGGTTACCTGGTAGAAATCAAAGAATTTCTGCAATGCCTCTTCATCTTTTCAGTTGGAAAGGAAGTCTTCAATTTGTTGAAAATTCATATTACATCTAAAATAAATGTGCCTTCCTGGTGTAATAACTATCCACATGCTACTTGTGATATACATTTAACACAGAATTGATACCAATCATATTACTTCTCAGTGACTACATGACATATTTTGATTTTTGGCACCCACACTAAAATTTGCATGTGAGGGTATATACATTACACACACACACACACACACACACACATATGTATATATATATGTGTATATATATATATATATATATATATATATGAATACATATAAATAGGATATGACAGCTCTATACAATACACAGCAATGAAAACATACAATATACATTAAAAATAACAATACTGAATTATTTTCACATTTTCTGAATGGAGTTAAGTACATTTTCCTTTATCATTGATAAACATAGAATGTATCTAGATCTACAGAAGAAATCATTGTATACAGCTGTGTGACAGATGACGTTTACGCTGCACCATGCTAGACCATATGGTTGGCTCCAGTAAAACAGATTTTTTACCACATTTGCTTCTCATGTGTCAACCAGAACTACCCATGTACCTGTGTTGTGATGTCATGATCTTGATGGCAGTTATAAAGTCATCAACTTAATTGTGTGTTTTCATATTTGATATACTTTGACTTCATGTGAAATGGAAAAGATATGTTTTTAGAATGAAAGCTAGAATTGTTTTTCTTTCAGAAATTTGACATGCTGAGTGTGGATCTTTCCCATTTGATTTTTTCAGTGAAAATATGCTTTCTCTTTAAAATGTTTGTCTTCCTTCATTGTGCATAATTCCTAATATTTTTTATTCAATGCATATTTTTCATTACTATCAATTTTACATAATAAAAATAAAGCTTGACAGTTTAATAACAGTGCTAATGGATGGGGCTTGTACAGCAGTTGTGTGTGTAGTGTGTCACATAAAGATGGCAATGTTTCAAATGTGCCACAGTGAACTTCAAGCCCAATTCAACTGCATGCAATGTTTGTGTGTGCAGACACATGGGGTCAAAAGGTCAACACAGCAGACATTGTAACCTCAGACTCATAAAGTACAAGTGTATCCCACTACCTCCTTTGGCTAAGTACAGTATTAGCTACAGTGTATGTGATAGACGCCTAAGCTTTTTCATGCAGTACAAACACTTGAATTTTGCTTTACAACTCACATTGTGTCTCTGCTGGGCCAAAGGTTTGACTATGTTGCAGAAAAGGCATTTACAGGACTGCGCCCCCATCGGATCGTAGTGCACACTGGTGGCTCAGCTCCAGGCGCGCACTTTTTCAAATTTCCAGCCATAACCACGTGGTCGCTGCAGTGTGCACATTTTACATTTTCTCATATCCATGAAAACATGGCCCTTGTGATTCAACCATTTTAGCAATGGCATGATGCACACATAAAAATTTGCAATTTATACAGCTCCTAAATCCACCCTTTGATACAACATACCATTTTTTTTTTCTGTGCATGCACTGCTACCTTACAGTTACATACATTAAAGGAAACTCATCCTCTATCTCATAATTGTACTGACTTATTTCTCAGAACCACAACTATAATTCTCAATGAAACCTGCCTGCTCTGTTGTGCATGCATATTTTGTAGCATTCACCTTGTTTGTGGGACTTTGGTTGATAATGCACAAAGTCTCAAGAAAAGACATTTCATGCCATCATGGTATACATCATGTAGCATGAATACATCCTTACATTGCCACATGACATAAACATTAATTTGCTAGCCCAACATGTATGTTATACATAATATATATATGTCACACCATGAGCACGTATATATTCTAAAAATGCATTTATGTATACTACTTGTAGATGGGGGAAATGCATAGGTTTGTTTTCTACAGGCTAGAACACCACACTTGGCATTGATTTCCTTTCTTTAAATCTTAAATTTAACTTGATAATGTTGAAAAATCATCATTGATAGAAATAATTTAATTTTAGATCAAAATAAACAATGAAAAGGCATTGCTCTTGAGGCCTTACCAATACCAGTAGCATGAAAATCTTGCAAGCATAAGATCCTACAATGTAGGCCGATACGTCATCCAGGGAGGTGGGAAGAGAATTTCTTCCCTCCTCCCTGCCTCATCAGAGCACGCACACACACATACACTCACTCACATGCAAATCTATCAATACAAAATTAATGCTACAAGTGTATAGGCCTATGTATATTTCTTCCTGTATTTTTCAACACATACATCTCTCATATATCTTAACATAATTGGTATGTTCCCATAAACACAAGGACGAAAAGGGGGTGGGGTGGGTTTTATATACCCAAGAGGTCAAGGAGATAAGCATTACACTGGCCTTGAATTGCAAAGGGCATTAAAGGTCCAGTTTACCTTTGGGAGCAGTGATTTCAAAAATGTTCAAGATATCACATTTGATGCATATGTGTAGGTCTGTTGTATCACAAAACATCCTACCATATAAAATTTTTGCAATCAAGCCTAAAATATGAGGAGATATCAGCATTTTTCTCAATAAACCATAACTGTATACGGTTTAGTCTGGAAGCATTCTTATTCACATTTTGTGTATTCAACAATACTTAACATCGATTATACGGATTCAAATTTTTACAGTGGTTGTTTCTACCCCTAACTCACATTTTAGAACTATTTTAAAGCACTAATGTTGGGTTTTTGTTTCATCTGCAAATGGTAAATTATGCCTTTAAGTAGAGGAAAAGGACATTCTTTGGCTCAGAGCCCATTTTGCCTTCAGCAAATATTCCTCATGCTTTAGAATTAGCAGCCAGAGTCCTCAGAAGAAGGCACATGGAATCAAAGGGCAAGCGAGCTGTTATGTAATATGATGCAATTCCCTGATCAGTCATTCACCGTGGTAAAACAAAGAGGCTCCCCTGCGAGTGACACGACACCATGGAACTTCACAATGAAACAGTGTTTGCAATACATGCTGGATGTGGCTCAGAGGCACAAGTGATTGTTAAATGGAATCACATGAAATATGTACCGTTATAGATGGAACGCACATTGAGTGTACAACACACTATGCTTTGGTATCTGCAGCCAACCCAACACACTGCATGTAACACATTTGTGTAGCATGGCAGTGCATACGCACTTGATATCATCAGGAATCACACTGCCCGGACTTCCTATACACATAGGCTACTATATCAATATGTGAGCACATGTGTATGTGATGTCGGTGATAGTTGTGTGTACATAGTATATCAACACATCTCAGCATGCCGATGGATGAACACATAATGCACATTTTGTACATGTTATTATCAAATGCTTATGACTCCAAGAAACACTGCATGGTGCCCACATGTATGCATTTTTCTATCTCCTATGATTTTTATCTACCTGTATATCTCAAGTCTTTTTGCTGGCAAAATACTCAGTGTACCGGTACATATCTCTTTTTGACAGGGTGGGGAAGCCTGAAGGTAAATGGAAGAAGAGAAAAGGAGAGAAATTTGAAGAGATAGGAAAAGACGACATGAAAATGTGGCTGAAAATAACCCCAACTGTGGTGGCCAATCGCCAATACTGTATACGCCATGTAGGACCTACTGTATTTTGCAGATTTTTATGTTTGCAAATTTTGTGAATCGGGTTCTACTCACATCTGTTGATACGCAAAAATATTAACATTGACATAAATGTAACATACATACACACATACATTTACATGTACTGGTATGCTGTACACAGTACATGTAAACAGTGTGATAACACAATGTAGAAGAAGGCTTATATCTTGGCATATACAAATGTGCCTACCCATGTGAACTGATACACAATTTAACCACTCATGAAATTGCCAGAAAGTCTAAATTTGCAAAAAAATTAGACGTGCTAAATATGGCATACTGTACTTTACAATCCAATTGATTTAATGCACAAGAGACAACGTAGCCCAGCCTTACTGTCAGATGCTTTAAAAATTAACCAATCAAAATGCATTCACAGAAAACACCAGCACATTCTTGAAATAATCAGTCTTCTCAGAGCTAACTCATGAAAACAGATCTACTTGTAGCTCACATCAACAAACACTTCCTAATTACACAATAGATAAATCTAACCAATATCAACATCAATTTGCGTTTCTCTAGAGGAATTAAACTTTCCCAGATATGTGAATGTGTCATAACAACTACTGAATGTGCCAAGAGTGGGAATCAATCCTGTCGTCAATGACGATGTGCAACGACCAGCTATGTGCGACAACTGAAGACACAAAATGTATTTGTTTTGACTTTGTTGTTTGTCACACACAATCTGACAATCTCAGGATTGTAAGATAGTGACCTGAAAGACAGAAAGAATAAAACTTTACAACAAATGTTGGTGCCATTCTCAACATTTATTTTCATTCAATGAAACTGTGCAACAACAAATGCGATGAAATGAAATATAATCAATCTATGATGGTGAATGAACTACTGGTAATCATTTTTCCTATTGGTTTAACTACTTACAGTCACAAGTTTTAAAATACATTCTAGTTCTGAATTAATGCATAGACCTAACATTTTCTGGACCACAGTAACATGAACGTCATTGCCATTGCATTTTCCAAGTCTCTGTATCTATGAGTGTCAATACTATGACTTGAAATTGCTGAAACATGTCATACTGTAATTAAAGGGCAAAACTGAGTAATTGCAGTGTTCCCCTAGAATATCAAATATCAAATGCTATCTGGATTCTACAACCACCAGGTTGCAGTCGGAATACAGAAAACATGATTTAAAATGCCATGAATGATGTTTCTACACGTACAAAAAAAGTTCCTCATGGTCAATGCTAAATCATATCAATTACTTTCACGTTTAAGTCAATAATACTCTAGAAATCACTCATTACTGCTAATCTTCCACAACATGCTCAGAATGCATTATTGCAAATTCCTAAGAACATAATTGTAGCTTTGCGTACATTTACCACCAATAGAAGAAAAGGTCATGATGCTGCTCCTACATTCACACACAAGAGGCTGTTTCAAGTGCGAGGGTAACTCGGCGGTTTGACCACAGGATTGATCTTATTTCTTAATTGATTTCACACTAGGAAGAGCAAATACAAAATACTGGTGGTGGACTGAGATACTGACATTTTCTCTATGACTTTGGGGGGGGGGGGGGGGAATGCATTCTGAAATGCGTCTTTACCAGAGGCCCCGGAACCATGGGGCATGGGGGGGGGGGGGGGGTGGGCAGTTTCACACATTTTTGGGGTCTCAAAAAACAAAAACACAAAGGGGGGGGGGAACGGGGGACAGAAGGAACAGGGAAAAAACGCAACACCCTATTCTTTCTGAAGGCATACACTATGTCCATAATAGTCTAGGTGGGGGGGGGGGGGTCCATTTACCCTCGACGCACACCCCCGGTCCGCAGCCCCCTTCCCCCAAAAAAGTTCAGCGGCCCCTGTTTACCCATGCCCTTCTCAAGCAATTGCCTTAACATTGCTCCATTACGAATTGTAAGTTTCCTGAACCACCTTGGCTAATGGTACGTTACTGGCCTGATGACTTGAATACTGCACAACGTCGAGTGTTCTGAAAACACGATGGAGTTAAAATGAGTAATACCTGTACCAGTTGCTATGAGATGTCACTTACCAGTTGCTGTACAAACAGCAGAGGTTCACATGCTCACATGCTGCATACTTCATTACAAACATTGATTCTTTATCTGTTTGCTGTTCTATCTTTGTATATATACTGGCATGTCAGACTCGTGTGAAAGAAATTATGTATTTTTAAGGGCAAATAGAATATATGCTATAACTGAAATGATCCTTCAGTATTACAAATAGAATGGAAAGAAGTTGTGACGTTTCATAATTTCTGGAAAGCCCAGAATCTTCTAACAAACCATGTGAACCCATGCTAATAAAACACAGAGAAAAGAGAAATAATCAACAATACCATCAACCCCTCACTGATGCTAGAGTATATCCATACACATTGCTGCAGCTCTATACTGTAGGAAGTGGTGAATCAGTTTAGTTTTGATTTTGTACAGAACAGCCGCTCACCATGCACTTTGAAACAGCTTCTCTCTGATAAAAAACAGACAAACCTAAAGCATACATGTACACGGTGTACATCCACCATGGTAGATACAATGCAAGTCTCTGTGAATGAGGTCACAACTTACAAACTTACAGTCATTATCTGGGCCTGAAGAAATTCTAGCACCCTGCAGCATTTCTCTAACAAATCACAAATCCAATCAAAAGAAATAAATCTACTCATTATCAAAGGACTATATACTGAGTTTGGAATCTGTCATCCATTTTGGATCTGTATCAAGGACTATTTCAAAGCCAGAAAATCATTGTGCCATACACAGAATCAGGTGCTGTTTAGATATTTCAGAACAAGCAATAAGACTGCTCCAAAGAAAGTTACTGTATTCATTCAACAAACATGTAGCAAACTATGAAATAAATCAAACAAAACATAAGCATGTTCACAACAGGAATGGCACCCTGTATTAATCACTCTTGCAGCATTTCATATAAAAAAAAAACACAACACTATCACAACACTTTTTCCTCTTACTGAGCAAACCTGAAGCATATAACATGGCAGGAACAAGAGTGAGGGGGTACACTTTGAAGCAAGCGCTGTTTTACATTGCAAGCACAGAAGGCGACACTATGGCGTAGGCAGCTGGGCTTTTTTCACCCATCTTGCTTAGAGCAATGACAGCAGATACATGCATGAAACATTGAAAACTGAGCACATCAGTCTTAGACTGTTTGCGGTAACTAGCACACAACAGCACATAAGCTTTGCTTCAACTGTATTTCTTTGTGGTATAACTACCTTAGAGTTTTAGCCTGAGATAATAGTTTCCTGTCTCTTTTACCAGTGTGTGTCTGAGGTAAAGTCTCTTCTCCTAGTCCATCTACACAACTTTGCACCTCAGATCACGATACACAAATAACATGGATATACACATCATTTTTAAAAGTCATTTCTTAGAAATTCAAATACTCTCATCACATTACCACACTGAACATGAATATATTGACATTCTTTTTAAAAAGCTGTCATTTTTTTTCAGAGGTAGCACAACAATTGCAAATTCAGACAATCTTTAATTAACAATTTCATATACGAGATAAACATTTAGGTGTATGAGGTGAGCAACTAGACGTCTATGTTAAAGAGATCTAAAATGATAGGGACAGACCCACAAATCGCTTCTCCTGCAGCACAAGTCTTTCACAAATATATCAATATGATTTGATTGACCTGACCAAACATACATTATACATGAACTGGGTGCACTCTACAAATACTGAATAATGCATACAATAATAAAGACAAAGGCATACAAAAGAAAAGGAAATTGTGCAGGAGGTGCTGTGTACACTGTGTGAAATGAAATGAACCAAAACTTGTCAGAACACAAAAAAGACTCCTTGAACCGTGAACAAACATTTGAATTATGAAGGCAACTCATTTAACACATATCTAATCAAACTGTAAGATACTTTCAGAAAATATTGATGACATTTTGATACCCCTAATGCATATTAAATCAGTTTAATAACTGAATGACACAGCACATGTGTGTACAGGCAGTATACACAGTATGAGTGTAGGTTTACTGAGTTTATGGTCTTATTTTGCATGAATCTTATTCAAGTTGCGTGTCAGTTGTTCGGTATCTTTATTGGCATATGACTTAAAAAATGAAAGAAAAAAAAAATCCCCTTCATGCTGATGGTACAATTTATATTGTGTTCAATCAAACCTGAGTGATTTTTTACAGAAATTCTCATTTCTATTCATTTACGGTAATGTGTAGGTTAGGATGAACATATCTGCACCGTAATCAAGCATTTTGTGATTGACACTACCCATTTTCTCATTATGCAATCACAAAAATTCTAATATCTTGGTTTACAGAAAGTTAAAAAGCAGTTTGTGCCTTATTGTGAAAGCATGAGATAAAGACTATCTGATATTGATGAATGTTACAATGAGAAGGAGGATGATGCTGTCATAATACTTTTTGTGCTTATAGCAGCTGAATGTCGTACGTCCTATGGATTGAGGACTTGTTCCTGAAAATGTATCCAATCAAGCTACCAATAAGAGTTTATTCTATTTCAGTGATGCTATCACTCAAATTGTGAATAGGTCTGTTAATTCATCGCATAGATAATACAACTATCTTGGTGGAAAGCAGGATGGGGAAAAAAAAGGATATGTGGGTACTGGTAATACTGAGTCTTGAGGTAGAAATGCCTGCTATCAGCATAGTCAGCATTGCAACACAAGGCCAGCTGACCTTTTCATGCCGAGGAAATCAAGGAATCCTCATTAATTCTCACAATGGTAGTTTCAAACTTTAAAAAGACTTAACATAAGTTATTCAGCTGTTTTCAGATGTGAACTGGTGCACTGGAGTGAGTGACTTAAGGAGTAATGATTAACAACAAAAACTTCACCTACAACGACAGAAAATGCCAGGTGAATATGACTGTTGGTGGCTTTGGTACACATAACATCCAGCAACTGATCCCAGTCTCATGAAACAGAAAAACTCAAGACAGACCCCATCTTTACCCTTCTTCATAAATTAATTGTGGCAAGGCAGTCAAAGATATGCAATGGCCTCTACATTCTTAGCTGATAATTAGGAAACCAGTATGCCTTGATGATTTCTGTTGATGTAAAAAACAAAATGCATATTGTGAGTTGTTAGACAGTTTTGCAGGTGGTTATATTTGTGATCAGGAATGCGAATATTCTGCTCCCATGCACTAAACATGTAGGCTTGCATGTACACAGAGCAGGATGCTAGGCCATGTTGAATGTACAAGTACATTGTACATATACAGTTCTCTTGTACTTCATACATTGTAGGCCTACCTGTACTCATGTGACCGGCGGGTGATCTTTTGGAAGATTGTTCAATGCGCTATTATTATTATTATTATTATTAACATTATTATTATCATCATCACCATCATCATCATCATTATTATTATTACTACTACTGTTGTACTATTATTATCCTTATCATTATTTTGTGGGAGAGCATTTACAAAATCTTTTTAAAAACTGTGAAATTTCAGCATCTGCAGTATTTCACATTTACTATTTTCACATTGTGGTAAATGATGGATCTGATAAAAGCTATCTATTTTGAATCATATTCTAAAGTTTAGCACTAACTATACCCTAGCCTTGTTACTATTGTGACATCAGCCACTTTCCCCACATCCACGATTAGCCATGTCTCATTCTATACTTACTATCATAAGCCTCCTGTTATCATATTCTGCTGTGCTTCAAAAACCAATGAATCTCCACTATAGCAGTGTGGCAGTTACATGTAAACACACTTAAAAAACAAAAATTACAAAAATGGGAGTTCTGTGATTTTCAGGTAAGTTGCCTAAAACTCAAGATCTGGTAGCATGGGGATACCAAGGAGTAAAGTCTGGCCCGTCTTGGATGTATTTGAAAATACATTGTATGCCATAGTCAGTAATGTGTAACCTTGTAGCTCCATGGTGTAACAAATTGTGTACTGCTTTCTCTGTGTAATCACTGATCTCTGTGTAAGTACACTTAACACAAACAGCCAAAGAATCATGACTGACCACTACTACACTATGTGTAGTGAGCATTTAAGCTTCGATATACTGTATTTGCTGACCGGTACTATTTGTGGTTTTTGAATGTACTCGTACCTCAGTGGGCAGCAAATTAATTGAACTGCTACTCTTGAATCCCCTCGCTACTGGGTCTAACGCGTACATACAGAAAATCTTGAGGGCTCAAACAATGACATTTTACAACTTACATGCCAAACAAAATCACTCTAAATAAAGCCTGACTGGACCAACATGCTTCGACATGGTACATGTACTGTCAAAAGTGGGGTATTTCATAATCATCATGCAAACACATAGTATCACTGCAAAAACACAATTTGAATATGGTAAATAATTATGCACACCGACTGAGCTTACTAAATAATGGAGGGATTGCTAAAATAATGTCATAGCTGTGAATGAGTGGGCAATAATGTTGATGAAATTAAGAAAGGTAACTGCAACAAACAAACAAATAAATAAACAAATGTGACCTTACATCTTACAGTGGACAGTTAAGGTATTTTGACTCAGGCTGCAGTATATTTCCCTTGGCAGCTAATACTACATCATCTTTGGCAAAGTCAGCATAATGTTAGAAAAGGTGGCATATTTCAACTAAAAAAACATTTAGTGTTACATTTTAGGCTCCCTCTGCAATAATAGCTTAGATTTCATTTGGAGCATTATCAGTTAAAAAGGCATCCCTGAGCATAACAAACTGATAAACCTGAAGAATGAAATAAAAGTGCCTCCAATTTTTACAAATGTGGTTGGTACATGTACAACACTGTATCAAACAATGTGCAATTGGTAGCCACATTTATATAATAATGCATGCACACAATAATCAAATCATAACAATATAACTGCTGCAAGACTTGGTATGAAAAACATTTCACATATTGTCAGCAGTAATGCCACTTGGATTAGCTGAAAATGAAGGTAGCTGTACAATATTCAGGACTCTGTGTGATGCATTGCTCAATACTCAAAATTTTAATTGTCTATGACAATCAGAGGTTTATGTGGTAATACTAAGTAACAACTGGGGAGTAACACCCAAAATGACAGCAAAACTTCACTATTGTAGTTAATATTTTCACATTTACATGCCCAACTAAAATGAACCCACACAAATCCCTGCACAACAATTTCCTTTTTTTTTTTGCTAAGTCACAATACATATAAATGAATATCGTAATATCTAAATAATATAAATTTGCATTTTTAATCAAGCGATGGCAACAAAATGCTTTGCACTTGAAGCCTGTTCATCATATAATATCAGTAAATGCAGCTGCAAGTTTGTACAGTTTTTTCCTTCAATTTAAGGATAAACAATTTACCTCGTAATCTACAACACATGCATGTTTTATAAGCAATTTACAATCACTTCATCATTCTTGAACCTGAGACGTGGACAAAGAAATCTTGAACCACATGTAATCTTCTTCTTGAGGTAGAGCACACCAAATCACATTGAGGTAGATACCAAGCGCAGCCATGTTTGTTATTGGGAGTGGTCAACCACATCAAGAAATCTCATCTCCTTCCTTTCAACCCTTACCCTTTCAGTCAAAATAAAAACTAAATTTAAAAAAAGGGGAAACAATGAATAAATCAACTGTTGTCATGGGCATGCCCTTTGATGATTTGGTAACAAAATGAAATGAAGCCTGGCTTATTAGTGACGGCAGAGTGAATGCATTATCTGATGTAAATTCAGCGTAATCAGTTTGAACTCGAGGCAAAGCACGTCATCTTAAGAAAATAGTTAAGTCTGGGTCGAGTAGTGCCTTCATGGCATACTAAGGTGTACAAAAGTGCAATATTTTTTCAACCATTTTGACAAAAAAAGAAAGAAAGAAAATGCACAAGTTGCACTGAACAACCATTAAAAAAATGAACAAAAAAAAAAAAAAAAACCTACTAATTTCAATGTCTGAAACTCATGTCATCATGCCATTAAATCCAGAAGTTACACTGTAGTTGGGTACTCGTTTTTGTTTTACACGTCAAATTGATAAACATCTGCTTGGTTTGTATTGTATAATGCACAGAAAAAAAAAAGAGTAGGTTTAAAGTATACATGAGAAGAGCAGGAACATGATGCCAGACACAGCAGATTATGTCCGTTCTTGCCATTTTCTGGACTGATGCTCTGGTATCTCGACACAAAACTGATGCCAGCTAAAATGATGCGTTCTCATGCCTGGTATTCAAGCAAAAGCCTACCGCACAAGTTGGCCAATATGTGAAAACGCATAAAGTTACACTCAGCTGAGCATAAAGCACAATGTGTCTCTCTTGTTCATTCAAAATATTTGTATGGCCTGACACTGAATTTGAAAAGATAAAAAGAAGCTGTTTCCAGTCATTTAATTGTAACAAGGAAACTCTTTGCCCATACTTCGAATGCGCAGCAAGCCTTAGTATTTTTGTCTACCTTAAATCACAATAAGCACATAATATCAAAGCAATCACTGTTACCAGAGACTTATACAGCTGTACTTGAAACAAGATGGCCTTAGTGCAGGTCATGGTATACACAAACATACACAGAATGAGGAGTTTGTTCTGCAAGATGAAACTCTATTTCATTTTCCTAAAATTGCTAGAATAAAACTGCAACACCATTACAATTCAATTGATGAAGGGCAGATATGTAGCAGAAATATAACATCTCATCATTGTTTGAGTACCCGCATATCATTGTTGATCAGATCATAATTGCTAACCTGCCTGGAAGTTTGAGTCAGAGAATGTTAAACACTTTGCTTTGAGCACTTTAATTTACACACAAACACAACATTTTAGAGTGTTACAGGCATATGATGCAAAAGAATGTGGGGATATCACAAGCCCGGAATTATCCTCCAATAAAATACTTCAGACCTCGTAACACAAAAGGCCTACTTCAAGTACCCGTATTTACTTCAAAATGCTTGCACACGATTGTTTCCGAAATCTACAACCAGTATGACACCATCAGGAGATACACAAATACCAGATGGGCGATCAAGCTGCCCAGAGCCTGTACCTGGCATGCCAAACTTACACAAAAAGCTGCCATTTGGCTGAAATACTTGAATGCGATGGTTACGCGAGTCGGCAACGATGATATAACCCTCCTGATCCACAGCCACTCCCTGAGGTCTCAGAAACTGGCCATTGTTGGTTCCCTCAGAGCCAAGGTACTGAGCAGACTGGAAGTCAGAATGAATCACTACCAAGCGGTGGTTGTTGAAGTCGGTAGTAACAATGTGGCCATCATTATTGTATGCCACCCCTCTGGGCGAATCAAAGTGCTTCCACAGTGCTCCTTCAAAGCCAAACTTATTGATGAAAGTGCCATCTGGGTTGAACTGCTGAATCCTGTGGTTCCGGGTGTCTGAAACCAGGATTTTCCCCTCACTGTTCACTGCAACATCCCAGGGATAGTTGAACTGGCCATTCTTACTGCCCTTCTCACCAAACTTGAAAAGGAACTGGCCCTGCACAGTGAAGACTTGACAGCGGTGATTATCCTTGTCTGCCACAATGATGTTGCCTTCACCATTAACTGCAACTCCTGCCGGGCGATCAAATTGTCCATTACGCGTTCCTGGTGAGCCAAACTTATGACTGAAGGAGCCATCTGAGTTGAATATCTGGATGCGATTGTTGCTGCGGTCTGCCACGATGATACGGCCATCAGCATCAACAGCAATCCCCCAAGGTCGGCAAAGCTGTCCATCTCCTTCTCCTTCACCTCCAAAAGTCATGAGGGCTGGACCAATGGTGGTGAAGTTGCGTGCGTTTCGTGCTGTGATAACAAATGGACTGTCCATGATATTCTTCCCCTTGATGGTAACTGACAGGTAATGCTGTCCTTCGAGAGTAGGCCGATAGCTGCCCAGGTATGTGCCATTTTGTTGATCGATAACCTCTGCTGGATACAGGACCCCGTCTGGACCTCGTACTGTCACCTCCAAGACCTCTCCGCCTACACATCTCGGTTCATTGTTGTGATCTTTAGAGTGAACCATAAAAGAAGCAATCTTTCCAACCAAGGCGCGCTTCAATCCATCACCTGTGGCAAAGCAATTTGGGGGATAAGCACTACTGCTGATGTATCCCATTGATAGTATGGCAGTGTGCAGGACACTATCAGGAGGAGTAAAGAAGACCCCATCATCTTCCTGAGGCTGGAGATAGCCCCTCAGACTCTTCAGTGTACGCATCTCAGATGTGATCTTTTCTTTTGTTTTCAGGACATCCACATCAGTGCCCGATTCAAGAGCTTTCTCAACAGTTCCCATACACTCTGTCAAGCTCTCCATTGCCTGTTGGATATCATCAGCTTGCGAATGAAGAGATTTGCTTTTCACTTGCCGAATGACTTCGACCTTGCGCAGCAATTCCCTCTCTCTCTCATCCAGTGCCATTTTGTGCCGACGGATATTTGAGCGCACCTCAGAGGCCACAGCCTGGCACCTGATCTCAACTCTTTCTGCCATTGCTTGTGTGTGGGCTAAGCTTTCCTGCAGTGCTCTGGAGCTGGCTTTAGCATCATTCAGCATGCGCATGGTCATGGCTTTGCTATCTTGAACAGCATCTTGGAGGTAGACTACGCTGTGGCCACTGTGCTCTACCATGGTGCACTCTCGACAGATGGCCTTGTAACAGGTGTCGCAATACAGACGAAGCATCTCCTTGTGGATATCACAGTAGCTTGGTGGTCTGTCTGAGACTGGCTGCATCTTCGGAGGCTGGTACCCAAGGCCATACTGATGGTAGGGATAGAGCATTGGGACCTTGGCATGGGGTCTGCTGCCATTTACCCCTTCCAAGTACACAATTGTGTGATCTTTTGTGAGGCGCACACGCTGGTGAGCCAGGACACAACTTTCACACAGAGCCTCACTGCAGTCCTTGCACACCCTTGTAGCGATCTGACCTTCTTCGCAGGAGCTGCACTGTCGCCTGTGGTTGTCTGCACTGCCAAACATTCTGCCGTCCAATTCATCATCATGGCTGCTAACAACGTCAAGGATATTGTTGATGAGGATACTAGAGGTGAGACCATCCAGTCCCATATCCCCGAGTGATGTTTCATGCATGCAAACCGGGCATTTGACACGATCTGGCTCAGCAACACGTTTTTCCAAACAAGGCCGACAGAAACTGTGCAAACATTGCAATATTTTGGGGTCTGTTATGCGCTCGGAGCACAACGGACACCACTGCTGAGAATCATGGAACTCGTCGACCTCATTTGGAGTGGCCATGAGCTTGCTGAACAAGCTATAATGAGATGATAAGTAGGGTATCTGTTACACAATGTTTCGGGTAAAACAGATCTAATCAACAACGTACCGTCAAGTTCATACTCTCGCTCACAACCTGCGATGGGCTTGGGCTGCCTGCCAATGGTCTCACTGCCCGATCGTTTGCGATCAATTTGCTCTGTCTCGTACATTCGGCTTCGCTTTTCCTCTTGACGATGTCGTTCAATTACAGTGCCCCAAAGGATATTGTTTTGTTTGTGGCCAGTAGAGCCACTAAGTCCAGGATCAAGACCATCTTCTCGGTCAATGTTTAATCCTTCATGAAAGAGACATAGTTCGGCGGAAGGCATTCAAAATAAGCTCGAAAACAACGTTCGTCGCCACTGCTGTTACAGCGTACTTCTTTTTACGAGGTTCTTTGCTAGCTAGTCCGATCCTTGCATTATACACACGCTGTCTATCTAGCATCAAAGATCTAGCATACTCAGTGTGTGTGTATGTAATGAGCGACCACTACTGCTATGTACAGTGTACTAGTATTACGCACGTACACACACACCACACACACCACCTATACACACACGAGATCAATGAGTGGGTAAAGTAGGATGAGGTCGGTCGGTCGGATTCACATAAGAGAGTACGAGTGTGAGTGAGCGAACAGCCCCAACTGTGTAAGGCCAAGAGGATGTGCGTGTGTTTGTGTGTATGTGTGTAACAGCTACGCAGCTCATCCCGTGCCATATGAATACAAACACTGCATGAGTAAAACACAATCACACTATGTACAGCAGTAGCTACTCGTGAAGTGTGTGTGTGACTTCTCCCTTTTGCTGATGATTAATCTGACCCCGTTCCTACAACTCTGATCCGACCTGAATAAATTTCATTGACCAAATGCCATGGTCATTGATGGTAATGATATGCATTCGGCTTTGCAAATTGTGTTTCCATGAACAACGAAAAGAAGAAGTGAAAATTGGAGGCTTCATCACTTTTTGTTTTACTGGTCACATCGGTATCGGTATCAAAAGCCCACAGTGTGAACGAAATAAAACGGATAAACAAACAAACAAACACAAATCAATCAATCAATCAATCAATCACCCAAACATTGCTATAATCTAAGCCGATACGGTGTATTAGATTTATACTGCTCCCCATGAACACAAATTTTGTTTATTATCGCTAGCACCGTACGATTGTAACAGAGTGGCTCGCGCACATTATGACGTAACTTCTGAAGAATTCCACCCACCACCCCCCCCCCCCCCTGTGTCTTGTCATCTTCATTCTGTGCAATAGGCCCTACAAAAAAAAAAAAAAAAAAAAAAAAAAAAAAACTTGGTCGTTGTAAAAAAAAAATGAATTTTTAGGATAAAAATCAAAATTATTAAGCTCTGTACAAGCACAGAAAAAGCAAACATAACTTTGGTTTTCAGACTGCGTCTGAAGTTATGTGCTCCATGAAAGAAAAAATGTGATTTCCCATCATAACTGCACGATTCTTCTTCTTCTTTTTTTTTTAGTAGGCCTATAGGACATTAGTAATACCCACTCATTTGATGTATAGGCCTACATGTACACATAATTATCAGCGTGGCATAATATGTGATACAATGAGTCCCACATGCTAGGTCTGACTTGAAAGGGCCTATATCCATTCATCAATAAATCATTTTCCGTTTGCTTATTTTACTAGATTTCGGCAGTCGAGTGACCTGTCTGTTTTGCACTTTCAGAATCTTCAATTCTGTAAAATGTATAACACTTCTATCCAGTCAGGAATTGGGTAGGATACCAGGCCTACACAAGGGCCTATGAGATACGCGTGTCCGAGTTGTAATGCTTGTGTCCAAGTAATTTGTTTTATTCATCAGTTCTGGAAAAATAAAGTAGGGCCTAATCAATGATAATAGCAGTCGGTCCGGCAAATCTTCTTCTTTTGTCTTGCAGAGACACAATATTGTGGAGACAATATGAGCTCCCTCGTGGAGACGATGAGCTCCCTCGAGGAGACTTGTTGGTATGCATTTAATATTCTTGTTTATATCTCTTTAAGATCTATAATGTTTGTTTTATGTTATAAGTGCTGTCTGGGGCAAATTATTTGTATAGGGCCCCATTTCTCTCTCTCTCTCTCTTCTTTCGATCTTTAAAATAACAACAACAACAGAGACACAAAGTTCAAAGACCTCTCTTTAGGCAACCAATTAGCTCATCTTTTTTCATTCTTTTTTTCATACCTCAACTCCTTACCTTGATGTCTTATGCCTAGAGAGGAAGAATATTACGCATCACTGCTTACTATCTCTCTGCCATTGTGTTTATTTTTCCGATTCTTTTTTTCCTCTTCTGTTCCTCCCATTCAACTTTCCTGGAAAAGCCCACGCTGCCTCTTTTCTCCCGAGGCGTGGGCGATTCAAAGATTGCATAACAGTCGACTTTGACCGATAATCAGGATCAATAACACCCCATCCCGCTTTTGTCAAGCTTGGTAAAGTCTGATGCGTTCCAGACCCAAGTGCCAACTGTTTGAGTCCCTTCCACAAAATGCGCCTTCCCATTAGTGAAGAAGTCGCCGCCTAGCAAAGAGATTGAGAAAAATCTCTTTGCCGCCTAGCTACAAACCTGCAAGACTACCATCCAGCGCAACCTGTTACTTCTTTCGTCGTTAGAGGGCGTTAATATTCTGGGACGCAAAGGCATAATACTAGTAGTCCAGACTAAACTTGGTATATTGTCAGGGAGGTGAGGCGAACCTCCCGGGTAGATTTGTTTAAGTACAATAACAACAATATTCGAATTGCATATGCTCGGTTTTCGGTTCACCATGGTGAACCAAAAACCGAGCATATGCTATGTACACCACCATGCAAACGCCTTCCTTCAAAAATCATCGAATATTCGAGTTAATGAAATTCTTGCCACGAGTTGTTTTTTTAATTGCAACTGATTGATAAGTTGTCCTGCATCGATGTAAATAAGGGTCGAATTAATCAGTGTTCTTGAGTAGTAGCCATAATTAAAAACAAACAAACAAACATGGGCATTCATACTAGGGCTGGATTCGAACAAACGATCTTCCGATCGATGTATGGCAATTTGTCAACCAGTTGCAACTACAGCTATACAGTATATTCCTGGTGCAGAATTCTAGGATGAGAGGTATGTGTTTGAAACCTCTTCATTGGGTCCTCGGTTTGTCAGAGTGCCCGTATCCGTAACCGAGGCGAACTCGGGTCAGAGGGTGGGTTATGATTTTGTTTTTTGCCTTTTTGTTAGCTTTCTACTTCTTGTTTTGTTGGATGGACCTTTTTTAACAGTTTTTTTTTCTCTCTCATTGATTCAATTCATATAGCGTTTCCTTATCCATAACAACTTGATGTCTGCATGTGTGTATAACCATCTCATGTCGATATGTCAATAGGACCGTTTTATGTGGGGCACGATGGCACGAAACACAATAATTTCATTATACCCACAACACAAGGCCTTCGGCTCTTGACTTTTACCCTGTTTATGAAGAATTTAACAAAACACAGATTTATATATGTAGATTTTAAATATTTCAAAGTATAACTATTATAACTTCATCAGATAGAGCAAAATTAAACTTTTCCAGCATAGTAGGCCATTACTTATTTATATAGGGCCTACATAAGTATCAAGGAATATTCTTGGAGTTATTATCAAATATTCAAATTTCCTATTATTTTCTTTGTCTCCTGTAAATCGCAGCTTTAATAGCAAATAAAAATTATTTCACACTAGCACGAATTATTTGGCAATCAAGCTCTTCATTATCTTTCCTCGTTGATTGTGAGGCCGGGACGGCATGACAGGCGAAACGAACCTGTTGTAGACCTACCATAATGATATGCCTGATTTTATCATCCCAAACACGCACACACACAAACATACACACCTGCACACGGACACACGCACAAATACAAACATCACACAATCAAACTTGTAAACACACCATGCGCTTGCACGTGTCGAGGAAAGTGGAAATGTTAAACGCTAAATTAAACGTTTAAGGAAAATCCGACAATGTGTTGATGATGATGATGATGATGATGATGATGATGATGATGATGATGATCATTGTTGTTGTTGTTGTTGTTGTTGTTGTTGTTGTAATTTGGCTAATTCCCGTGGACTAGACGGCAACTTTATGCAACCAGAAGCAGGATATATAGAGAGAAACTCAGACAGGAATATACATTCTTTAAAAAAGCAAGAGAAAACGTAACCATGACCTGTTACTGAGATAGATGAAAGAGAAAATACTCTTCTATTTCCGCCATGTCCAAGTTGGCTTTGATAATGCGAGCAAAATCAGATGGTCTGAACTTATTCTGTAATCAAAATGAAACATTGATAGGCCTATTTGTTCATGGGATAAAGTTGCAAACGTTATTCTCCATGCCTTCCAGAACAGCTATAAGTCAAGTGCTAATTCGATGTCAATCTAAAGAAGAATGCTTGTTTGATTGTTTGTTTTTTCTTTCCTTTCTTTACTATTTTCTTTTTATCGTTCGATTATACCATGGACCCTATGATGATACTTGATTCTTATAATGTACAGGTTCCAGCTAGAGAGGGCGTCCCATGCAATCGACTCCTGCAGTAGGTTTACACTTCGTGCATCACGGATTATCTGATTTTTCAAAATATCTTCACCGACGCTACAGATAATTTCGAAGTAGCTTACTTTGAAGTTGCACTGGGAGCCGATTGACAAATTCGGTGGATTTTCTCACCAGTCCCGTGTTTGTTCGCAAAAACCGATAAGTCCATTTTTGAAGATTTTGAAGTACGGTCTCTGTCATAAAGTACAAAATAATACCTTTTAAATGATATATTGGTCACTACACAGATAAAGGTACATGTTTGAAGTTATGGTCAAAAGAAGCAAAAATTTTCTTATTATTCTCGTTATTTTTCTTGACCGTTAATCACAAATATCTCCATTTGGTAAATATGGACTTATCGGTTTTTTCGAACAAACTCTTCAAATATTAATTTTCCTCCATAATGATGACAGTGGGTAGAATTTCTGTATACAGATTACGTCATCTGACAGCGAACTGGTCTGTTGATAGTATATACAATGTAATCGTCATCCGAACAAAGGGGTGAATGTCGTAAGCCTCAGGGGAAATTCCTTTGATATTAAACTGACCTTTAATATTATTATATAAATATTATGTTATCGCCATCACAAACCAAATCACCATCGTCATCATGATCATGGCCATCATCACCATTTTGGCATTGCATTTTGCTTTAATTTTCTGTCCGATGCTCTAGTACCATATATTTGTGTGTGTGTGTGTGTGTGTGATTTCTTGTTTTACTTTTGCTTCATGAATGTTGAAATTTTATTTGATCACGTAAAACAAACTGGCAAATGAAACAATTCAACAAATAGCTACGACCCCCCCGAAAAAAAAATCCAAAGGGTCAAAATACACTGTACAAAAGAGGCGTTTTTCTCTTTCTTGCATTTCTTTGTCAGAGTGTACTGTACATCATAACGTTTGGGATTAAAACTGAATTTGGTGATAACTAATTATTATTATGCTGCGCAAATATAATTTACGTAAGAAACGTTCCTGTGAGAGATGAATGACTCTTTTTCAGATGTATACGTGTTATTGTTACTGTACGCCTCAGTCTCAAAGTACAATTGGGGATTAAAACATCGCGCACTGCAAAAAGTCCGGTGTTAAATGTGAAACACCGAGCTGGTGTTAAATTTTCGGTGCTCATTTATGGTGTTAGATTGAAATCTCGGGTGTCATAAAATCAAGATATAAAATTGGGTTTTTTAAATACATGTAGTTTCTTTGTTTCTGTTCTTCTTGATGATTTTGAACTCCAACAAGACGATCAAGAATTTTCTGATAAAGTACTTGATTTTTCAATCAAAAAAGGTGTGAACACATTTACACCACAGTAACACCAATATACAGTCTCCTGTTGAAGCTGGACGGGTGTCATACCAATGACATTCACACCAGCAATAACAAATCAACATCATACTGTGTTATTGTTGAATTAACACCAATGCAGTGTCAAAATATATCACCAGCTACAGTGTCAAATTGACAGCACAAAGTGTAAGGTGAACACTTTTCAACACCGATTACAACATACTTTCTACACCTGTGGGTGTGGTCCTCAATTGACACTTGATCGGTGTTAGATGTAACACCCACGGTTTTTACTTATTCCGTCATATTTAAACAGGGTAGTCCCTTCAGTTTCTCAACTGCTTTCCAGGGGAGCCCTGTGTACATATTATACATGATAAAACACTGGATTACAATAAACTTCATTAAAAAAAAAATCACATAAAGTATAACACCATTATACACAAAACAATACACGCTTAAAGATACTAAATCACGGAGACTGACATAGAATGTATACTAAATTCAGCATAGACAAAGTTATCATTAAAAAGAAAAACTGTGCAATTACTGTTATGACACACCAAAAATAAGAACTGAGTTTAGAATACCACATACACATGTAAGTGGTTAGTGGAACCAAAAAAGAACAGTAATTAAAAACAATATAAACAGTTAAAAAAAATGTTAAAACAATCAATAAATAACCATTTCTGAATTGTATCATAATAAGTCTTTATTTAAAACGTACTGACGGCATAATTTTCCAAATCTTTCAAAAGAGGGGCAAGTTTGTAAGAATACTGGTAAAGAGTTGAATATTGCACTTCCCTGGTAAGAAAAGGACGTTCGCATATTATATTCTGTCCGTGGTGTAGGCACAAAGAGGGGGCTGTTGACTGCGTATCTGGTATGGTAGTATACTGGTCTAATGGTAATGAGTGGTTTTAGGTAAGACGGCACTGTCTTTTAAGATCTTGTAAACCATTATACATTGCTGGTATTTAAGTCTTTGTTCGATTGATTGCCACCGAAGCGTTTTCAGCAGGGGAGAAGAAGAGGAGAATTTATTGGCATTTAAGGCCAGCCGGGCAAACTTATTCTGGCGTCTCTGCAGTCTTTGCGTACATGTCTTAGTCACGTTGCCCCATGCAGACCGTACAGCAGTAATCCAGATAAGGGACAATTAGAGAAAAATACAAATCAATTGATATTTTCCGATTAACATAGAGCTTAATTTTGAGGAAACATGCATATGTTTTAGATACTTTTGTTTTTTACACTGTGATCCACGTGACTAGGCCAACTTAAATGTGTCTAAAATTACACCTAAATACTTCATGGTTACAACTGTTTCCAGACTCTTATTTTCATTAAAAAAAAAAAAAAATTCTTACTCTATTTCTTGACCGGAACAGTATACCTTTGTTTTACCAATATTAATATATCATTAGCATATATCCAGTTAACAGTGCGATTAAATTGGCTTTGTAGCGAAGATTCTATTTCTTGTAATGACTTTCCCCTGTTGAACATAACCGTGTCATCAGCATACAATGATAGCTTGGTGGATGAAGAAAACTGGACATGGCAAAGATCATTGATAAACATATTGTGAACAACAAAGGCCCTAAGGTAGACCCCTGTGGTTAAATCTAACACCGATGTTTTTGCAGTGCGCGATCACAAACTTTCATCGTAGGTGGCAGTATATGTCATTATTGCCAGAGCGGGTTAACCCGCTCTGATTGCAAACATGACAGAGTTGTAATTGAGAAAGCGGGCAGCGGGCATCACTGATCCCTGTATATACCACGAGAGATTAGTAGCGAGCATACACTCTGGTTTGGATGCTGCTCTTGCATAATTTTTACACAGCTGCGTGCAGTTACCAGCTGTTCGAAGCACCTCATCAATTCTCTCTTCCGTTTCTCTTCTTCAGCGTGTAGGCATTCTCTCTCTTTTCTCCCCCTCCCTCCCCCCCCCCCATCTCTCATTTCTCTCTCTCTCTCTCTTTCTTCCTTTCCCTTTCTTCCATTAATTTTGTTTTTGTCCCATTCCGTGCGATTGTATCTCCTTAGTTTAATCATGTCATGTTGTTGTGTCTCTGTTGTTTGTTCCATTTTGTCTAAATCGTTTTGTCTGTGTGTGTGTGTGTGTGTGTGTGTGTGTGTGTGTGTAATGCATTTGTAGTTGTATGTGAAGTAAGTATTTTTGGAAGAAATTCTTGAGTGGTCCACAATCTACAAGCACTGCTTTTTAGTGGACCTCTCAGTTCTCTTTTTTTCTCCTCAAAATATAACTTTGTATTTTCCCGTATATATGTATACATGATTCATCTCTATTAGTTTGTTGTATATCGTTAATCCTTCGCACTTTGTACTGTATACATGCTTATGATGGATTTTCTGATTTACCTTGTGTTATGTTTTGTTGGAAAGAAAATGAGAACGAAATAAATAAATGAATTGAATTGTAAACAAAGACTCGCTCATTCATGAGTTGAATATATCAGTGCCAGGACTTGTTACATTAATCAATAAGCTAACACTTTACAATATGAAGTGTTGGTAAAGATTCTTTTTTTTTTTTTGGGGGGGGGGTGAAAACATGAGATTAAGCACATGTATCGAATAAGTCTTATACCATCACCTCATCGGATTCCTAAATGATTTTTTTTTTCTCCACCACGATTCAGATGTGGCGTCATGTAATTCCTCAAGCAAAAATGTGAATGGACATAATAGCTTTTTATCATGGGACAGCGACAACACTAAACAATAAAGCAGTGCAAGTCTCCACCTGTGTTATCAATTTATTGATTACAAATATTATACACATTTCAATATCTTGCTAAAAATGTTATACACGTACATGTAGTTGATATTCCTGTAAACGTTTCCGACTTGAACGTCACGTGAACTATAAAGAGCACATAAATGTAATTAAGCTTAAAAGGAAGGCGCAAAATATTACACTGATGTCAAAAATAGCGATTTTGATTGCTTTTTTTTTCCAACCCGGCAACTTAGGGCAGCGCACCAGGGAAAGCCTGGCATCTTGTATCCTTGTATTTTGTTTGTTTTGTTTGTTCATCTGTTATCACTATGTATATTGTCTTGCAAATACCGAATAAATGATGATAATGATACTAATAATGAATAGTGATAACAGATTTCTGTCATTTTACTAATTGAACACGGGAGTTTCATATTAACTATTTCCCACAAATAATACATTGCAACAAGTGACACATGAAGAGTACATGCGCTGGTATTTAGGGGATATTCTTTTAGTAATGAAAGGACCTGGTAGTAGTGAGCACTATGTTTGATACGAGATTTTCTCTTACGATACATAATGGTACTCTTTTAGTGTACCACACCGAATCACAGCAGTGGCCATTGATTAGACGAACACTAGGAAACACTGGCCTGATGTTCAACAGATTTAACTTAAATTGGCTTCCATGGCCCAACGGACTTACACATCAACACTATTTAAAGTATAATCGCCACAACACGATTTCCACTCTGTGCATTGTTTGAGTATAGAATGTGTACATAGCGACAACATATGAACATAATATAACACAACAGCTGTCTCTATCGTTTACGTACAGCTGCACTGATATGATTACACCGTAATAACATACAGTTGCTTCTTCTGTTGTGTGACACAATGCAAAGAGGTCGATTATACTGTGCGTATCAAAAAAAAAAAAAAAAGGTAAACCAACTTTGGAGGGCTACTATTTCATAATTGTCAGCTATGGAGAGCACAACGTTGATAGTGAAGAGAGAAGAACTCTTCCTCTTTCCAGTGATACCTAATTATGTTGACAAATGCCATGCATGACTGAGCACATGAATTTTGAATACAACAATGACAAATTGCACTTTTTCCAAGTTTGTGTCATGAAGAAACAATGAATGTCCCACTGAATGGACGAGATCTGTTAATGAAAGTGGCCAAATAAATCGGTCAGCTAGTAGCTGTACAAATGCAGGTTTGTGTTTGGGGTTTGTGTTTAGGGTTTCGTCTAACATTTCATGGGCCACCTGTCCGATAATTTGGTCACTCCCACAAAGACAAACCCCCAGAGTCCATTTTTCTCTGTTCATATTTAACACATAGCTCGCAGCGACAAACCATGTCTTGAATATCAAGAGAGAAAATAGATAATGGGTTAGCCTTTGTGGGAGTTACCTAGTTATTGACATCAAGGCCATGTTGAAGGTTATTGACCATAAAAGGTGAAAAGGTTGTGTGTGTCTACAATAAAATGCACATCATGAACGCACTACCTAATTCACCTATATTTTCTGAAAGAGTTTATTCTGTACAAATTGATACTATTTTAGCCATATTCTAATTATGACATGCAAACATCATGTTTGGTGATTTTTACCTTGAAGTGCGTATTGACAACTTGATGTGTGTGTTTCACTTATGGTTACTTTTACCAGCTTGAGAGTTTACTCCACATCCTAAAAACAACTCTGAAAGAAGATAATTGTGTACCATTCCAAATATGATGATATTTATGTGTTGTTTGAAGGTTTGCATGGTGAAGTTAATTAGGTATAAAGATTTGCGGTGACACCATGCGTATGTAGTCCTTAACCGGATCGTTGTTTGGCAGAAGAGCCTAGAAAGAGGAGAAACGAAGAGGAAAGCGACATACACGTGTATGGGGGTTGTGAGGAGGGCAAAACGATGTCTAACGATGTCCGAACATCTTACTTGATTCTCACACTATTCTTCCTTACCACTCTCTGTGTTCTTTTCTTCACTGTCTCCACTAGTGCAACTTCAACTTCTAGCCCATTACTGTCTCCCACTCCTCACTTTTTGCCCTCCTCACAACCCCCATATGTCGCTTCCCTCTTCGTTTCTCCTCTTTCTAGGCTCTTCTGCCAAACAACGATCCGGTTAAGGACTACATACACATGGTGTCACCGCAAATCTTTCTTCCTAATGATGATATTTACTTGACATGATACAAATTATGTGTTGCTTGAACACTGACATATATATATATATATATATATATATATATATATATATATTTTTTTTTTTTTTTATGAACCAACCCCAATTCCTAAGATAGCAGCCATTTATGATGTATTTAACAAGAATGTGCTATATGAGTTTTATGAGAAACCGAGACGTGCTATACCCAGTTGTCGATTATCAACCGGCAATATCTTGTCTGACATGCATACCAACATGCCAAACAATATTTACAAATAGAATCATTTTATGTCTTGGCAGCCATCTTGGTGGCTGTTTTGAAAGCCCTTCGATCACTTTTTTCCCGTTGTCAAATCATGAGCCATACATCTTAGATCTTTGTCTTGCTACATGTTTGACTTTTACTTAAAAAAAAAAGATTTTGAGATAATCAACATCTTTAGTACGCGAGATGACATCCTAATAACATGATGAGACATGCCATAATTCTAGTAGGATACTATTGTTGCGGCAAACTTTGGTAACAGTTCAGCTGATTCACGATGTAACCACTCAGGTGTAAAGAAACCGAAGCTTGTCCCTGAAAGTAATGTTAACGCCTCGAACATCTTTGATTCCTAAGACTGTTGATTAATTCTAAAATGATTTATGTCCCGGGGCTCGTGTATTTACAATGAATGTAGTAAAGTTATGTTTAGAGTTTGACATTTTGAATAGTGTTGCAGTTCACAGTTGCTTTGCTTGTTTGTTTGGTTTTGGGGGAGGCATTCAGGATGGCGAGATGCACCCGTTCCCAGCTCACTCAAAGGGCCTAACTGGGTAACTCTCCACTGGAAATTCTAGTGGTGAGGGCCTGGGCCCGTACGTCCCCTACAAATTTATGAATACCGGCCCTGTGCGGGCGTTCAGCTTTTAAGGCACAGTTTACTGCTACATCAGCACCATTTGATCAGGTAGGTGATAAAGTGACCTCCCTGATTTGACGCTGCTCCCCAGGTTTGGCCGTTGCTGAAGTCGCGTTGGTCCTGGCAGCTTGGGAAATAACGGTGTATTTTTGTAGACGAGATGGCGACCTCTATCGGCTGGCTCTGTAAACGGTGCAGATGATTCCAAATATGATCACGATGCCGACCAAAATCGGGATTGCTGGTATCCAAAATGCTGACGACGAGTCAGAAAAAAAAAGATGATTTATGTTTGGCAAGAAATTTTTGGAAATGAAAACAAAATAGATAAATTTAGATACATATCTATTTCTACTGATATGTTTTGATATGAAGACTTTTCATATCAATTATCAATTTCTTATCAATTTGCATAAGGCCTTAATGGTGTGTGATTGTATGACTAGTAATCATTGTAAAGATGTGAATTCCATCAGCCTTATCCAATATTAGTAACACATCAGCGAAAGTTTGACGAAAATCAGACAATCTGTTCAAAAGCTATAAAGTTTCTAAGTTTCTGCGCAGTCATTACTGGATGAGAAAACTATACTACCGTACTGTTGACGACGTCATGTGGGTAGAACGAGACATGAAAAATATAAAAGGAATATCACAAAATATATTTTAGAAAAAAATACACATTCCCTCGACTTGTCACTGATGTATGTTAAGGGTAATATTATTCCCCCTGCATTTTGAAAGAGGCAAGTCAAGTGCTCACTTATCATGCAAGAAAAGTGAATTGAATCGAAGAAATTGAATTTTCTTTATATTTTCTTTATATTGTTCTACACAAGACATCACAAACTTTAGTAGTCCTCTCATCCAGCAATCAAACGGATTGTCTAGTTTTCATTAAACTTTTGCTCATGTTTTCTAATATTGCCGCATTCCCTCACATGTGCATCTGAACTGAAAGGGATGCTCCTAAGAAGTTCTCAGAATGGACTTAGAAAAGCGATGTGCCTGATTCCTGAAGATGAGACGGTTTTGTTTGTGTGTGTAACTGAGCATTCATTACGTGCGTGTGTGGTTAGGTAGTGTGATGAGCATGGGTGGGCTGCGGATTGTGGAGGGAAGGGAATGGTAGGTCAGTGGCGGATGGATGCAGGGGGAGGGGGGCGCACCGGGCGCACCCCCTCTTTAATTTTTGTTAAAACAAAAGAAATAAAAAGAAAAAATGAAGGGGAGGGGGCGTGCGCCCCCTTAAAGGTCCTGTTGACCTTTGGAAGCAGTGATCTAAAAAATGTTCAAGATATCACTTTTGATGCATATTATGTCAGTAGGTCAGTTGTATCACAAAGCACCCTACTATATAAATTTTTTTGCAACAAAGCCTAACCTATAGGGAGATATCAATATTTTTCTCATTAAACCATAACTGTAGACGATTTAATCTGGAAACATTTTTATTATAAGTATTGTTCACATTTTGTATATTTAAAAATACTCAACATCGATTATACTAGTTCAAATGTTTACGTTGGTTGTTTTTATCTCTAACTCACATTTTAGAACTATTTTGAAGCACTAATGCTGTGTTTTTGTTTCATTTGCAAATGGTAAATTATGCCTTTGATTTTGTCAAGGCGCCTCCCCTTTACGGAATTAATGGATCCGCCCCTGTATAGGTGCTTATGCAATACTGAGGCGCGGAGTGAAGATGGGAATAGGACCAATGACAGACTCCAGTCTGATATTTGTAATTTAAAGGGGAGGGAGGTGAAGATACATGGAGGGTTTTTGATGTATTGGATAATTATTATAAAGTATATTATCAGGAGTAGATGTTATAGGGAGTTGATGGTGATGGTTTTAATTATGATATGAAATGAAATATAGATAAAATAGCCTTTTTTGATTGGTAATTTTCTGTACTTCTGTCGTTCAATTTGTTATTGAAAAACTAAATGTGTGTCTCAATAATAATCTTCGTTAACATAAGATGTGTGTATCAACAGTTATCTTTGTTAATTTCTATTTCCAAGTTTGAAAATATGTTACTATAAGAATTATTTATATTATACGCTGCACAGTATATACTAAACTGAATTGCTGTTTTTGGTATCATTTGAATGGAAGTGAATAAATATTATGGGGAAAAAATTACGTACCATTGTTCTGAAATCCCTCATTGGTTCCCTCGGCAACTTCACGTACATCATGTATTAAGAAAAAAGAAGACATCAGGCATGATTACTGATAAGATATCTGCATCATATTCCTCGAGAAAGTGAAAAGATTAAAAAAAAAACACCAACCAATCAAATTTATGACGTGATATATTATGAATGAATGAAAAGGCCGACCTATTTATTTTTGTTTTGTACGGGCAATTTCCGTGAAGTCCTTCCAAGTGGATGTATTGTCTTTCTCATGCATGACATATCATACGTTTCATTTATGTAAATGGCGCAATTTACTACATTCAACTGACATTTTTAATTAAAACCTACCTCTCACTGATTTCAGGCACCTGATACCGACGTCTATGATCAAGTCGCACCCAAAAAGCATTTCCTGGTAATCACGGATAAAACAATCTGTCAGACGATCTTCTTTGCCGCTACATGAGGGCGTGGTAAACCACATCGTTCCGACGCCGTGGTCAAAGGCGTAATGATCCGTCACTACTTTGGCTCCGGTGAAATCCAGACCCAGCTGCCTGCATGCAACCATAGCGTCAGTGTCGTTGAAGACCCTACTACACACGGTTCCCCAATGCCGTTGGAGGTAGATCTCTAACCTGCCCTCATAGGGGCGGATGCTTCCCATCAGCCTTAGGTCGCCTTCACCTAGACACCATGGACAAAAAGCCACGCACGACGAGTGCGACTCAATCTCAGGAATGACTATTCATTATCAGTAAGTGGAAGCAGTCATAAACTAATTTATGTAAAAATCAACCGGTTATTTTGAGCTTTTCAGACCTGACGCGATTCTTACAGGGTGATGCAGGTGGCAGCAACGAACACAGATATGTAAATAAATAAGACTTTGATCAGCATAAAGGACATCATACGTAATATAGTTGCCTCCACACGTATGAGCAAACTGTGAAACTATGCACGAGTATGTACATGTCTGGATATTAGTTTAATAGATATTGACCAAATTTCAAAAGAAGTGTTAGAAGTGGAAATTTAGGCACATCATAAACTGCAATGAAGTCTTGATAATCAGAAAAAAAAAGGTTAAATGCAGGTCTATGTAAGGATGTTGTGTAAACGGTGATTAATATATTTCTCAGAATCCAGCATTTAAGACTTAGAGTCTCATGTTGCATTCCAATGCGTCCTTTTTGCATTATTGCTTGTTACAGCTGAAATAAAGGACAACAGTCATTAGTATGATAGAAACTTGTTGTGCCGACATTGTGAGCAGTCCTCTATCGTTAGGTCCCATGCACACCTGAATCATTATTATGTCCTTCGTCGGAGATGACTTTCAAATAATATTCTGCACTATTTCCGTTACAATTGCTCAGATATTTGCTAGTCTTACATTGTTTGTAAATTGGAAATCTATGACATAAAGAAGCACATTATCAGCTCTACGTTGAAAAAAAAAGAACTGTGTAGTAGGCTATTTGTCAACTTACTCTGAGACACGACTTGATTGAAGCAGAAGGCAAAGACTAACAACTTGAAACCCAGTTGAGAGCTTGTACAATGTATGTTTATACCGCGTCTCCTCTTCAACGGAACACTTTTCGTTCTCAGCGACATATCCCATTGCAACTGAGCCATCATCGGTCTTGAGCGTGATGAAAATATCAAGAGATGAGGAACAGAAAAAGAAATCAATTCATTTTCACTTCAAATGATGACATATTTGAATATTTTTAGTTTTATTTTCTATACAGAATTATATCATCTTACCAACGGCGTAAATCCGTACTGAGGAGTGGGGGGGGGGGGGGGATGGTCACCATCACAACGATTACAAGCCCATAACCGGACGGGGGGGGGGGGGGGGGAAAGAAGCTTGGTGCCCCCCCCCCCCCCCACACACACACACACTTTACAGGGACCGGATGTCCCACTCTTTTGCATGAAATATAAAGTGGGAGGAAAGTGGCAGCAAAAATATGAAGACTTTTTGTTCTTGTTGCTTTTTTATTTGCTTGTCAGATGACTTTCGACGGAAAATCAGACCTTAAAAGTATGAAGACATTTTTGTTTGTTTTTTAAATATCTGTGAGAGGGAGCGGAGCGACCGAATGGGGGGAGGGTGTGTAGGGGGGGGGGGGGTTATCCCTCTCCCACACGAGGAAGATTTTGCATTTTCAGACCCGAAATTCAGCGATCTAGTGCATACTTTGGTGAAAATTTTCTTTTCTTTTCTTAAAAGAAAAATAAGAAAATGAAATATTCACAATATATTATTGAAAGACTAAATCGTGGTATTTCAGCTCTTGCTCCGCCTGTGCGACATCAATGTGAAGGCCTACTAAACAATGGGGCCTATCACCGGCGTAGACAGGATTTGACCTATAGGAGGAGCGGTTATGTGAGGGAGCGAAGCAAACAGGGGGGGGGGGTATAAATCTTTTTGCATTGAAAATTTTGACATTTTACAGTCCAAAAACTGCCGTTTGTAGCTATATTTTCGCTTTGGAAATTAAGGGGGGCACACCGGGTGCAACTGCTGTCAATCACTGGCAGCAACATCAGGAGATGTGCCGCTATTTGGCCGCTATTTGATAGCGATTAAATGTGAGCGAGCTTGAAAATTTTGACATTCTACAGTCTAAAAACTGCCGTTTGTCGCTATACTTTTTCGCTTTGGAAATTAAGGGGGGCCGCGCCGGGCGCAACTGCTGTCAATCACTGGCAGCAACATCAGGAGAATGGCATAGCGGTCAAATGCGAGCGAGCTTGAAAGTTTTGACATTTTACAGTCCAAAAACTGCCGTTTGTGGCTGTATCTTTTCGCTTTGGAAATTAAGGGGGACACACCGGGCAAAACTGCCGGCAATTACTGGCAGCAACATCAGGAGAATAGCATAACGAATAAATGCGAGCGAGCGAAGCGGGTGAGCTTGAAAATGTTGATATTTTACAGTCCCCCAAACTGTCCTTTGTGGCTGTATTTTTTCGCTTGGGAAATAAAGGGGGCGCACCGGGCGAAAACTGATGGCAATTACTGGCAGCAACATCAGGAGAAGGCATAATGATTAAATGCGAGCGAGCGAAGCGAGCGAGCTTCAAATTTTTCACATTTTACAGTCCAAAAACTACCGTTCGTAGTTATATTTTTCGCTTTGGAAATTAAGGGGGACCGCACCGGGCGCAACTGCTGTCAATCACTGGCAGCAACATCAGGAGAATGGCATAGCGGTCAAATGCGAGCGAGCTTGAAAGTTTTGACATTTTACAGTCCAAAAACTGCCGTTTGTGGCTGTATCTTTTCGCTTTGAAAATTAAGGGGGACACACCGGGCAAAACTGCCGGCAATTACTGGCAGCAACATCAGGAGAATAGCATAACGAATAAATGCGAGCGAGCGAAGCGGGTGAGCTTGAAAATGTTGATATTTTACAGTCCCCCAAACTGTCCTTTGTGGCTGTATTTTTTCGCTTGGGAAATAAAGGGGGCGCACCGGGCGAAAACTGATGGCAATTACTGGCAGCAACATCAGGAGAAGGCATAATGATTAAATGCGAGCGAGCGAAGCGAGCGAGCTTCAAAATTTTCACATTTTACAGTCCAAAAACTACCGTTCGTAGTTATATTTTTCGCTTTGGAAATTAAGGGGGACCGCACCGGGCGCAACTGCTGTCAATCACTGGCAGCAACATCAGGAGAATGGCATAGCGATTAAATGCGAGCGAGCGGAGCGAGCGAGCTTGAAAATTCTGACATTTTAGAGTCTAAAAACTGCCGTTTGTAGCTATACTTTTTCGCTTTGAAAATTAAGGGGAGCCGCACCGGGCGCAACTGCTGGCAATCACTGGCAGCAACATCAGGAGAATGGCATAGCGGTTAAATGCGAGCGAGCGGAGCGAGCGAGCTTGAAAATTTTGACATTGTACAGTCCAAAGACTGCCGTTTGTGGCTGTATTATTTCACTTTGGAAATAAAGGGGAGCGCACCGGGCGAAAACTGCTGGCAATTACTGGCAGCAACATCAGGAGAATGGCATAATAATTAAATGCGAGCGAGCGAGCGAGCGAGCTTCAAAATGTTCACATTTTACAGTCCCGCGTAGCTATATTTTTCTCTTTGGAAATTAAGGGGGGCGCACCGGGCGCAACTGCTGTCAATCACTGGCAGCAACATCAGGAGAATGGCATGATTGAATGCGAGCGAGCTTCAAAATTTTCACATTTTACAGTCCCAAAACTGCCGTTCGTAGCTATATTTTTCGCTTTGGAAATTGAGGGGGGCGCACCGGCCGAAAACTGCTGTCAGTCACTGGCAGCAACATCAGGAGAATGGCATTATGGTTGAATGCGAGCGAACGGAGCGAGCGAGCTTTAAAATTTTGATATTTTACACTCCAAAAACTGCCGTTTGTAGCTACATTTTTCGCTTTTGTTTGTCCCACTTTTATGGGAGAACCACCCCCCCCCCCGATCGACGCCTCTGCATATGAGGGTGCTTTTGTTATAAGTGAAAGATCTGTTGCACACTCTTTGATGAATTAGGGATATATACGTCAATGTCAAAAGTGTACAAAGTTTATCGAAAGGGATCCTGTATATAGCGGAGCTTTTGCATGCTTATGATTGCAATACAACGATCTGGTGCATAGTTCTGGGGATATTTGGACAATTTTCCATTAAGAAAGTTCGAGATTTGTCCTCATCTCGGGAATTGCTTGGGGGATAAATGATTTGTCTGCCTAAACACTTCCAAAGGGGCGGGGCAAATGCCCCTTTGCCCCCCCCCCCCCTCGAGATAGATTTGACGCCCCTGATCTTCCCTGGGAATGCCCATAGATGTATCCTGACTGAGTAATCAGTCACTGTCGTTTCTCAGGAATGATTCAGGAAATGGAGAGGGTTCAATTATGACGATATAGTTTTTGTTATTGTTTGTTTGTTTGTTTGTTTGTTTTCGTACATATTTTGCAGATGGTCCCCAGTTACTCGCGTCATAGCATGTTTACATGTAGGCCTATACTATTTGACGTTGTCAACGTCTGAGCCCTACCTTACAGTGACTGTATGGCGATGTTACTTTCTTCGCGAGCGAGCGAGCGCTTGAGAAAATTATGTATACATTTTCCTACAAGATAGAATACTGTTCAGCTATGTTACCTGTCTGAAGGCCGGCGTACAAACGTCATGCAATAATTATGTCAAAATTGTTACAATCACATTTCTGCTTCCTCCATTTTTTTCCTCAAAATTCAGGGGGGGGGGATGATTGTACAGGCCATCCCCCCTCCTCCATTACAGGGGGGGATATATCCCCCCCATCCCCCCCCCCCCCGGGATTTACGCCCATGCATCTTACCATATCATCGAGGTACCCACAAAGGATAGGCACAGGGCCTAGTCTTTTTGAGTGAGTTCCAAGCCAGTACTAATAATGCAACACCTCCACAAGATCGTGTGTCTTTGCTGAGAAAAAAAGGCCATGTCCCCCAAGACATGCGTGATGTCAACATCGTCACTGTCTACAAGAACAAAGGAGACCGCAGCGACTGCAACAATTATCGAAGCATCTTCCCTCTCAGTGTTGTCGGGGAAAGTCTTCACACGTGTTTAGTTCTGACACGTCTGCAGCGTCTTGCCTTCCGGATGTACCCAGAGTCGTAGTGCGGCTTCAGGGCAGGCCGATCTACAGTAGACATGAACTTCTCACTACGGCGACCCCAGGAGATCGAAGTACCAGGAGCAGCAAAAGCCGCTGTACATCATAGACCTCACGAAAGCCTTTGCCCTAGTCAGCCAAAGTGGACTCTTCAGTCTCCTCCAGCAATATGATCCCCCCCCCCCCCAGACTGGATTGTTACATCCTTTGACAAGAGCATGCAAAGTAGAGTCTGCTATAACGATGGAACTTCTGATGCCTTGCCTGTGAGCAGCGCAGCGGTGTGCGAAGCAGGGCTGCGTTCTTGCACTGACATCCCGCACTTTTCGAAATTTTCTTCTCCATGCTCCTTTAGCACGATTTCGAAGACTCCACAGAAGCCGGGCACAGAAGGCATCTACATCAGTACCACAGCAGACGGGAAGCATGCTAAAACAAAGGTTGAGGTTCTAATATCGGAAAGATGTTGTTTCCAGACGACTGTTGAACTGATATCGAACACAGAGGTCGGATTGCAGAGGCTGGTTGATCGTACGCCCCATGCCTGTGAAGAATTTGGACTAACCATCAGCCTGAAAAAAAAAAAAAAAAAAAAAAAACTTGACCCAAGGCACCGACTCTCCTCCAGACATATCCATCAATGACACGCATCTGGAAGAAGTGGACTCCTTAACCTATCTTGGTTCAACCATCTCCAGTTCCCTCTCCCTTGACAATGAGATAAGCAATAGGATAGGGAAAGCTACCGCAATCACGGTCAAACTTATCAAGCGTGTATGGAACAACAGCCAGCTGACCAAGAACACCTGCAAGCTCCACGTTTACCAATATCTCTCATGAATTTGAAAATGTTAATGATAATTGTCGGGTCCTTAAATATCAACAGTTGTCTGAAAAGGGTCTAAAGTTTACTCATTTTAATATTACCAGTTTGTTGAAAAATATCGATGAGGTTCGTTTCTTTCTAAACGAAAATAATGTAGATATTTTTGCTTTAAATGAAACAAGATTAGACGACAGTGTTATAGAGAAAGAAGTAAAAAACAGAGACCGCATGGGTGGTGGCGTAGCGATTTATGTAAAATCTAGTATTGAGTTTCAGGTCATTGAACATATTTCCCTATCCAAATTAGAAGCAATCTGTATCAAATTATGTCCACTTAAATCAAAACCCATATTCTTCGTGAATTGGTATAGACCACCAAGTGCAAGATTAGAGTTTTAAAATTGTATGAAAACTTACTTCAATTTCTGGACAGCTTTAATGCTGATATAATAATTATGGGGGACGTAAACTGTGATATTATGGATATGAAATATAATTCTACTCGTGTTAAATATATGAATGTGAATAATGTGTATTCTATGGAACAAGTTAATTCATGTGAACCCACTAGGCGTACTCACAGCTCTGCAACCTTGATAGACCATGTGGTTACAAACAACATTAGTTATGTGAAATCATCCGGAGTAATACATGTCGGCTTGAGTGATCATTCCATGAGTTACTTGATTTGGAAATGGAATCGTCCAAAAGCTGAGCCAAGGTATATTGAGTACAGAAATATGAATAAAATAAATATGGATAATTTTAGACGTGATCTTATTCAACAACCATGGCAAACTGTTGAAGAGTCCCCCAGTTTAGATGATGCTGTGTACATCAGATAGGAAGAATTATTGATGCAAGTGGTTGATAAACACATGCCAATTAGAAAAAAGCGAGTACGGCAACAGCCTTCCCCTTGGATGAATTCTCATATTCATAGACTCATTAAAAAGCGTGATAGGCTGAAACTACGAGCTTGCAAAGAGAAGGATGATGATTTGATGAGTCAGTATAGGCAATTACGAAACAAAGTAACAGGAGAAATTAGAAAAGCAAAGAGAAATTATTATGTTAAGAAGTTAACGAGTGATCAAAGTAATTCTGCTCAAGCGTGGAAAACAACGAAAACGTTGTTCCCAGGTAAAAAAATCTTCAAATGTAACAGTTTATGAAGGAAATGAGAAATTAGCTGACGAATTTAATTCATTCTTTGCTAAAGTAGGCCAGACGCTGTCTGAATCAATTCCGTATAAAAAGCAAGGTAGATTATTTGTAAATGAAGAAAAATTATTTGAAAATGAATTTGAATAGAAATGTGTATCTCAAAATGAAGTTTTGTTGGAATTTAGGAAACTTAAAGATAAACGGTCAACGGTTATTGATGGAATATCTTCTAGTATACTTAGATTGGCAGCAGAAGAGATTGCACCAACTCTTACTTATTTGATCAACAGGTCTATCATTGAGAAAGTAGTACCCGCCCGATGGAAAGTAGCTAAAATAATTCCCTTGTTTAAAAAGGGTGATAGGAGTCAACCAGATAATTTTCGACCTATTTCTTTGCTACCAGTAGTCTCAACATTATTGGAACGAGTTATTCATAAGCAGTGGTCTGATTATTTAAAACACAGAGCTTTAATAGCATCAGAACAGTCTGGTTTTAGAAGACTACATTCAACGTTAACGGCTCTCATCAAGGTCACGGATGATTGGCTTGATGCAATGGATAAACATTGTTATATTGGTGCAGTTTTCGTCGATTTACGAAAAGCCTTTGATACGGTGGTGCACGACATATTGTTAGATAAATTGGTAAAGTTAGGTGTTAGTAATACAAGCATTCAATGGTTTAGAGAATATCTAAGTGATCGGCGAATTGTAACGCAATTAAACAACACATTATCAAATGAACAGTATATTTCTTACGGGGTCCCTCAAGGATCGATTTTGGGACCACTATTGTTTGTCATTTATATAAATGACATGGTAAATAAAGTTGATGCATGTAAAATCCACCTGTATGCCGACGATACAGTATTGTATTTTGCTGACACAAATCCTCAAAAAGTTGAAATGTTGCAAAAAGATTTGAATAATATTTATGATTGGATGTGTACAAACAGACTCAGTTTAAATAGTGACAAAACAGTTTGTATGTTAATTGGTAATAGACGAAGTGTGTTAAGTATTTGGGTATTACAGTTGACGAAGAGTTAAATTGGAATATGCAAGTTGATAATGTTTGTAGGAGAGTGAGTAAAATGATAAGCTTTATGGAAAGACTTAGTCGTATTATTGATGAACGAAGTTTAAAGATGTTATATAAGTTTTTCATATTGCCCCAGTTAGATTATGCTGATATTGTTTGGATTCTGGCAAAAAGAAACAAATGGATATGATTAAAAAACTTTAGAATAGAGCAGGAAGAATCATTTTGAAAATTGATCCTTTTTCTCATACTTCTAATTCTAGGTTGCATGAAATTCTTAAGTGGGATTCCCTTGCCTCGAGAAGAAGAAAGCATCTTCTTCAATTAGTTTATAAATCATTGAATGGATTGGCACCGCCTTATTTAAGTGAATTTTTTTTTCAAGTTAAAGAGAACAGATATTTATTGCGATCTGATTATATCATAAAGATTTCAACACCAAGGACTAATTATTGTAAGAGAATGATTTCTTATAGAGGGAGCTTTCACTTTAATGTGATTTCTTTTAATGTAAAAAAGGCAACAACTTTTAATATATTTCAAAGGTATATTAAAGAGCATATTCATTCGTTAATGAGTCTTTCCGGCTAATAGATTTGATTTGTGTTTCATAATTATTAGATTATATAATATATGTTACAGAGTAAAACGGTAATAGAGTAAAAAGTACATGTTTATAAAAGGTGACAGATTATAGACAGGTATAATGCTCTATGCAGGGCTTGAGCTTAAAGTTGATTATGTTGGGTTTTTTGTTAGGATGGGGGGGGGAGGACGTTTTTTATTTTTGATTTGTTCGTGTGTAATTGTGTAATAAGTAGTTTTATGTAGTATATGATTTGTAAATGTAACTGGACCCTCCTGAAAAACAGTAAGCCATGATGGCAATATTTACTGAGTGAGGCTTATCCAGCCGCTTTCAACATTGTATTATTTTTATATTTGTATATGTTTGATTGATTGTGACGGGAATAAATAAACAACAACAACAACAACCAAGCCTGCGTCCTTAGCACCCTGCTATACGGCTCTGTGTCCTGGACAACATAATATGCAGGCCGGGAGAAGAGGCTCAACACTTTCCACCTCTAGTGCTGCCTAATGGATCACTCATGCACATTAAGTGGCAGGATAGGGTGACAAACGCAGAGGTCCTCAAACGTTCCGGCATTCTCAGCATGTTTTCGCTCCGAAGCCAGAGACGCCGGGCAAGTGGTTGGGTTATGTGCGTCGTATGGAACCAGGTCGCATTCTTCGTCATATCAACACATCTATACACGACAACCTGGACTTCCAGTATGATGGATGTACTATACCATTTTGAGATCCTGGTGGACAATTTCAACCCCGATGAATAACAGCCGATCTATTTCATGAATGCTACTACAGTTGTCTCTCGATTTTGCGCACGGACCGTAGATTTGCCGTCCGCGTTGAGCTTGCGAAAATTCCCCAATATGTCAGTCATTGTCAACTATACTCTGCGTATATTATGAGGATTATCATTTCACCCTGTGAACCTCTCTGTTGTAGAAATGCAGGATCTTAGGACATTTCTATACAATTTGTCATGTTACCATGAAAGTACTCCAGTAAATGATATGTCTTTCAGCAGTCACACCAAGGAGGTTGAAGATCTGGAGGTTCCACAGCCTGAAATAAAACAGTTGTCAGTTTTCTTTAGATGCACAAAAAAATTCCATAGGTGCATCTGTGCCTTTCGTGATGGCACCGTCTGTCTGAGCAATCTGAAGAATCATTTTAAAGACGGCTATATTTTGCTTGTTTATATATGAAGTAAAATAAAATATCACCTAATGATAAAGCATAATGAAACCGAGGTAAATCCCGTCCAATAATATGTACAGAATTATAAATCTGAGCTCTCGTATTTTGTGAAAGTATTTGAAACGGTATACCTTCACTGCAAAATTATTTTCCATCATTTCCGGGCACTTCCGGCAAAAGAAATTGATATGGTATCATCTTTAAGTGTGCTTCTTCGTTCATTTTTATAGTTTAGTGTAAATTCGAGTATTTTTTTTTTCGTTTTATCAATCTTTGCGCGATTTCCATGTCTGAACCAGTATGTACAGCGCATCTTTCATAAGAAAGGACGGCGAAAAGTATATTTACCGTCATAAAGACATAATTTCCTCAGAGGGCGACTGGTCATTATGCAGTTGCACATAAATCAATGAAACATTGTCTTCCTATCTGTGGGGCAGTCCAAGTTTGGCTCATACTTCAAATATTTTTGAGTGGCGGAATCAAACATGGGATCAAAGGGAATTAAACTATTGTGGCTCCATCTCTTGAACCCCCTTGGTCACGCTACACAATGAAACACATGCAGTTACATTTGGGCCCCGTTTTATGAAAAGATATACGTGTAATCGATTATAAATTTCCTCAGCACACATGCTGCCGTATAGACTTATGATTGAAATCAACTATGATATGATAAATTTTAACTACACACAAAAAGGACACAGCTCTCCTAATTATAATCACTCCGATGAGTCAAATGAGCATACACACACACACACACACACACACACACACATACACACACATTTTCTCTCTATGAAGGAGATGTCCTTGTACATTGCCTAATAGGGCTCATAACATACACTTCAGTTCTGGCATAATTATCATTTTAAATGAGAAGGAGGCAGCTTCATAATTATTACATGCATGTATACTAGAGCCTGTGTGTCCGCATGCATGAGTTTGCACATTGACAGAATAGTGTGATTCTGATGATTGAAAATGAATACTGTTTTGTCATTACGGCACACAGTAAAGTACAAGCGAAGGTCACTCGATGTATAATTGAAAGAAAAAAAAAAAGAAAATTGCTGTGAATGGTGATTGTGGCTTGCCAACTTGCGGGTGCAGTAGGCCTACTTGATATGCATGCGGGCTGCTGAAGGGGGGGGGGGGGCTGCAGCCACATCCCCAACACTTTTTTTGCTATTATCCACCCCCCCCCCCCAAGATCGAGACATAATACAGACAAAATTAACACACGCGCGCGCGCGCGCGCACACACACACACACACACACACACACACAAATCCATTGCTTTCCGATTCCGCCCGACACGTTTCCGGTCAAAGTAGGGGTGGGGGAAGGCGATATTGACCTCGACCAAATCACCATCCTTAGTCTTGCCCCACCCCCACCCCCCCCCCCCCCCCCCAAAAAAAAAGGTTCGCGCCGCTTGGCCGCTTGGTAGGTAAAATGTTGACCGAATGATCGGTCTGTATCTTGTCGTCGCAGAGACGACGTCTAACTTCATCTCGCGGAATCCCCTCCTGCCTACGGAGGAGAGCCGTAAATGTCAAGAAATGATTTAAAAAACAACTCATTTGGACAGACGGATTTTTCTGTCTATCTAAAATGATGCCATAGTCTTTATTAAAACAAAACCAGCTTCCTTGCTATTTGCTTTTTGAAAACACAATCATGACAGTGACACTTGACTTGACATTGTATTGGGTAGAAAAGTTAGCTCAGGGAGGAGGGAGCTCAGTTAATCTCCTGTGCAGCTTCACCATTAGACACGTCATTCGAAAGTAAATCTATACGTCTTTCTAACTTTTTTTGTAAAGGTGGAAATCAATTTGGAGTCTTATTGCAGGTGCAGGGGGGGGGGGGACTATGGTTATATCTCGATGTATGTAGGCACATATCCTTGTAGACTACCCTGAACTCTATGGTCTAGAATAATCCTATACAGCTTTTGTTCATGGAACTCATCTTCTTTTCATTGACGGTCAGGGCAATTAAGCCTAGCGCACCTGAGGAGACATGGAGTGTGTATTTCTTGTTCACAATATGGCACCGCAATCGAGACCGAATGACCGTAAATACATCTATACTGATCTAAAGTGAGGCGCATCCATCAATTCCGAGCTAAATCACAGAACCCATAATGTATAAAGTTTCATGCTGTTAATAATAGGCGGGCTACGTGATACAATATAGGGGAAAGTGGAGTAAATCGGGGTAATGTTCGTTATTTTAACATGTAATTCGTCGGAACTGGATAATATCAATAAAGATTTGAACATAAACAGACATTGTCTTTCTCTCGTCAAAAAAGGTGGAATTAAAGCTTGTGAGAATGATCGTAATCAATAAGTCCTACAGATTGTTGCTTTCTGTGGTTTACGAAGCTATAAATCTTCACAAAGGCCTCCGATGAGTGGAGTCTTTCAGGCATGATACTCACCGATTTTATTATGAGCAAACATACTCGCAGCAATCAAGAGATGGGAGAGGCTCCAGCCTGGCTATAGATGAACGTGAAGATCCGATTGATGTACCTTTGTAATCATCATGGAGTTTTATAGCTCCATGATCGAGGTGATATTCACTGGCATGAAGTTAGTCTGGCTTCCAGACCAACTACTATAATGTTGCTTCCCAGAATATTAACGCCCTCTAATGACGAAAGAAGTAGCAGGTTGAACTGGATGGTTCTGCAGGGAATGTCCCACTGGATTTCTAGAGACATGTTATTTCCTACAGAGATCAGAGGTATGTTCGCGACTCCTTAAAAATATGAAATAACGGCTAAAACAATACATTATTTTGTATTTGTCAGCATAATATTATCAATGTCATCATTACCAGAACTACTTTTAGGTGGTAAAGTGTATGAACAAGGTAAAGAATCTCTTATACTGATGTGTGGAAGAAAAAATAATGAATATTGATTACGGTCATCTTGATAATCATATAGGCTACATGACCACAGAATGTGTTTAGAAAGGTTTTGACCAATAGTAGAAAAATGTGAATTGATATTTCTACTATCATACGTAGATCTTTTATTTCAGACCTATCATACGTGATTTTAGAACTAGTATTTCCTCCCTTATAAGTATTCATAGTATATCATTAATAAATCTTTAATATTACGCATACCATTGTAAACAAAGTCAATTTTGTTAAGATAATTCCTTTGCTTCTGCATTTAATACATAGTGAAGGTATTTTTATGTGCTGCATACGTATTACAGGACTGTCATATTTGTCCATCCTTATCAAACATAATACAAATTATTTTTAGATGTTTTGAACGCAATATACGACTTCCAAACCGACGTGAGTTTGGGATTTCGTTTATGATAATGAAAATAATATGATAATAGAATTCTATCCTGTACGACCTTGAACGTACTTTAACATCAACAACAAAATGATCCCATTCAGAAAGTCACAAACCACGGTCCAGACATTTTAATTCCTTAACAGTCAAAACTAGTAAAGCACTCTGAGAGCGCAGACCTCCGCCAAGCATGCAGCTCATTTCTACCACTATTCTTGTTCTTCCATAGAAATATCAGTGATTTCCACCCATACGTACTTATAGCATTGTGTGCTGAAAGCAAAGGCTGAAAGTCGCCAGATTTCCCAATATGGAAGCTTTTGTTACGTCATAAACCGTCAGCTGCACGGCGCGCTTCGCCCTAGCAGAAACTAGAGCACGCACTTTAGTGCGCGCATGCAAACCTCAAATACGCGCAGCCTGAACTCCCTTGAAGTTCATTGACCCTATACCTGCCAAATATAAAAAATCCTTCATAAATTCCCCCAAAATTCTTGGATCACTACCAAAATTTAATCATCTGTTACTTGTATCATTCTAAACCTTTCCTGCAAGTTTCATCCAAATCCGTTCACCACTTTTTGAGTTATTTTGCACACGGACAAACTAACTAACTAGAAAAGCACTCTGAGAGCGCAGACCTCCGCCAAGCAGCTACTTTCCACTGTGATCTTACTCTTCCGTATAATAGAATCTTCAGACAGATTAACCAGTTACCTGTTCAAAGAAGAGATCAGTGATTTCCACCCATACGTATGCATACTATGGAATGGCCTACCAAAATCTCTTAGAGAAGCATCTTCCATTGATGGTTTCAAAAAGAATCTCAAGACATACATTTTCAATTTAAATTGACCATACCTGTATGTATATGTGTACGTATATATTGTTTGTTGGTTTATTGTCTTATCATTTTCTGTGATACTGTTGTAACGTGACACAATATGTACTCTGTTCTATGTATAGCGCCTTGAGTATCTTTTTTTAGGTAGAAATGAGCGCTTTATAAGAGTCTCACTGTTATTATGCTGAAAATCGCCCGATTTCCCAATGTAGAAGCCTTTGTTACGTCATAAACCCTCAGATGCGCGGCGCGCCTTGCCCTAGCAGAAACTAGAGCACGCACTTTAGTGCGCTTGAAAACCTCAAAAATGCGCAGCTTGAATTCCCTTGAAGTTCATTGACCCTACCTGCCAAAATATGATAATAATAATAATAATAATAATAATAATAATAATAATAATAATAGTGGCTACTTGTATAGCGCACAGGTCCACTTTTCAGTGCTCATGGCGCTTCAAAAATGAAAAAATATCATTTAAAAAATCCTTCATAAATCCCCCCAAAATTCTCGGATCACTACCAAAATTTAATCATCTGTTACTTGTGTCATTCTCAACCTTTCCTGTTTAAAGTTTCATCCAAATCCGTTAATTTCTTTTTGAGTTATTTTGCACACGGACAAACCAACGGTAACGAAAACATAACCTTCCCTTTGGCGGAGCTAACTAGAGAAGCATTCTGAGAGCGCAGACCTCCGCCAAGCATGCAGCTCATTTCCACCACTGATCTTGTTCTTCCACAGAGATATTAGTGATTTCCACCACGTGCTGAAAGCCGCCCGATTTCCCAATATAGAAGCCTTTGTTACGTCATAACCACTCAGCTGCACGGCGCGCCTCGCCCTAGCAGTGCAGAAACTAGAGCACGCACTTTAGTCCGCGCATGCAAACCTCAAATACGCACAGCCTTAACTCCCAAGTTTATTGACCCTACCTGCCAAAATATCAAAAATCCTTCATATATTCCCCCCAAATTCTCGGATCACTATCAAAAGTTAATCGTTTGTTACTTGTGTCATTCTCAACCTTTCCTGCAAGTTACATCCCAATCCGTTTACTACTTTTTCAGTTATTTTGCACACGGACAAACTAACAAACGAACAAACGAACGAACGAACAAACAAACCAACAGTAACGAAAACATAACCTCCTCCCTTGGCGGAGGTAACAAACGAACAAACAAACGGTAACGAAAACATAACCTCCCTCCTTGGCGGAGGTAATTAAATGGTGCAGAAACTTAAGGGGTAAACACTGCGCTGACAACTAATCAAATCAGTTTCAAGCAGGCACGACATCCGATTTTTCTGCTCGTAACTTCACAATAAGCCTTTTCTGGAAAACAAAATACTAGACGGTAACAGTTCGTTATTCCGAAGGTTTGTTATTTCGAAGGTTCGTTATTTCGAAGGTTCATAATTCCGAAAATAAAACATCGTTCGTTATTCCTAAGAACAATCAAGCATTATGGTCGAGATTGATGGTGGTTAATGGAACGATCGGGCCTCATCGGTCTTGATCGAGTTGATCTGACCGGCAGACGTGGTTCGTTAATCCAAAGATTCGTTAGTCCAAAAATGATATAAGGTTCTTATTCCGAAGGTTTGTCAATCCGACATCGAAAATAAAGTTGGCAATTCCGAAGGTTCGTTATATGTTATAGTATGCTTCTCATCTCCGGATTAACAAATGTCTAGTTATAAGGAATTCGTGTTCTTCAGAATAACGAACCTGTGGAATGACGAACCTCATTTCAATTTCGGGTTAAGGAACCTTACGAATGAGGAATATCATCCCAGTTACACCACGGGATAAAGACTTTCTCTCTGGTCTCCCTTACCTAAAATTTGTTCAACATGATAAACGCTACTCACACGGACAACCACACAGACACAAACACACACACACACGCACGCACACGAACACGCACACTATTCAACGCTGCGTTCTTTTACTGACTGTCATACATGCACATCCAGGTTTGCTCTTTGTAATCATAAAATTTTTATTTTCTGGTATATTATTCATTTGCTTCGAGGCCACGGTCTGAGTCACGGTTTCCTCATGATGAATGTCTACAACACTTCTTCATATTCCTTTCTGTAATGCGATGAATTTGTCATGATGTAATAATACAGTATTTGACAATTCATCCGAGGAAGTTGCGAGTAAGTTCGTGTAACTATTGAGTGATGCTTAATGGCATGTCACTTCATAAATTGTTGTACTTGTGTTCATGGGTTGTTGTTTGTTTGTGTTTTTTTTTCGAGAAGAAAACACAGAATTTTAGCAACAACATAAAAATATAAGTGTATAAGTGTATACGTTCAAGGGACCAGGTAGTAATTAGTCTAATTTCAACCATTACAATGGTGATAAAATTGTGTAAACGTTCTGAGAAACATACACGGAAGTGAAAATGTGATGATTCTTAAAACAAGTGTTTAGTAATACAGCTTCAATGCAAACATCAAAGAAAGTGGGAATGTCATTGTCCACTAGACATTATCTTTCATTTGGCACATACTATGGTATCATTTAGACAATGATAAAATAGCAATACAGCGCTAAATTAATCATCTAGTTCAGGCGACTTCAGGTATATATTACAATCTGCTTGTGTTTTACCACGAACTTTACTTAACAAATTCAAACGTTGTTCGGTTAACAATTAAGGCAAAACTGTCCAGCAGCCTTGAACGTTTGGCAGCAATATAGAATAACACATTATCAAACATCAGCCAAATTCTGGTATCTAATTCTTTAATTGAGGATCATTGGCTGAAAATTGCTGTTTTTTAGCTGCTGTTGGCTGCTGTTGACAGCAACACCGCAAGTACTTTTTTCACTATTAATTTGCATGTGCAACAACATCTTTTGAAGAACACTGCTGACTTCAACCGGATACACTGTATCACAAACCAAAGAAACTTTAATGAGATACAGGTATTCTGGGTTTTTGTTTTTTTTTTTGTTTTTGTTTTTGTTTTTAGACTGCAGTTTATACGGTGAAATGTTATCATGAATAAAAGAATGTAATAAAATAATCGTTATTCTGTTTAATGCTTGCTGAAGTACATAATGAACTGCTCCATCAAATATTTTTGAAGCTTATGTGAGTAGTGTAAATGTTCATGTCCATGAATTCAAGATTACATGGTCCATATAATTATGACAATCTGATCCAAACATAGCATATATGACAAATTTGATATTACTGTTGTAACGGATCACCATGGTGATTTAAAATATTAGATTCATGGTTGTGAAAGCAATATTTTCAGAGGAGAAGTCAAAGAAAATATTAGTAAGAGAGAGAGGTTTGTGAAGTCCACAGAGCTCGTGGTAAAATGCTTTTAATTATTTCTCCTCTGTTCATATTTGCAACCCGAGCAATGCCGAGTATCATCTGATTACTAAGAGGTCTTTAAGAAAAAGAACGATTGGCTTGAATGAAGTAAATAATTATTTTGGTATCACTACAAAAGCATCCACACAAGGTCCTGTATGAGACACTGTATGTACGCTTTTACTCGCTTAAATACGTATTCTTCTCAAAGTACGGGATTGCGCTGGGTGAAGTGATAATACATGTACACAGCTGTTACGCAGGTTTTTTTTTTTTTTTCTTTTTCCTACAATCATTATGCGGATACATTGCAGTCCAATCTTATCAACAAGGAAAAATACTTTTAATATTATGATCTTTAGGGACAGTCCAAATATGTTAATAACAAGGAAAATTTTTGTAATTATCTTCAGGTATGGATTGAGAGAGAGAAGATTAGTATACATGTATGCATTTGTGGCGGACTTGACTTACTTAGTATGTCTTCAGATAGTAACGAGGCTTTATATCTGTCTAAGCATGAATCTAGAAATGAATGTGTTTTGCAGGCTTTCAGCAATGATCTTTTATAATTACCTCTGATACGTCAACAAAATTGTATATTGCTCAGGACGACTTTCTGATAAAGACATGACATTCAAATCCATGACTCTTCCTGGGTCAATACACCACACACATCATTCACTGATTTTCTTTCTTCGAAAGTTATATCCTAACTATAATTGAGAAGAGATCAATTTAAATTGATCATATAATATCTAAATTCATACATTTATTCATGACAATGTGTGCCTAGACATTAACATCCATTCTCGTCTCTTGCGAAGCCTACATGAGTATGCATTACTGCACGATCATAATGTTCATATTAAGATTTTCTTTCGATGAGAATTGAATTCCCGCTTAAGTTAAAGCGTGATATAAAACTTGTATTTCACAAGGTAATCAGATGCCGAATAAGTAATAACGTTGACATCTTGTCATTCAAATGCCTCAATTTTCTATTTGTATATGGATGATTTCGGTCAAATGAATTGCAATTATTACATTGCTCTGTATAGTTGATCTTATTAAGTACCACAGACACACACACACAGAAACACACACACACACAGAAACACACACACACACACACACAAATGCTTAAATCATAGGATGTCATTTAGAATGAAAGAAAGGGCCTGAAATACATCAGGCCTTTGCCTGAAAACTGGCATCCCTGAAAACGTTTTGATCAGTAACATAAGTCAACACATCATGGCGTCAGATTGAATTAGACTTAACATGTACAGGTTTAACATGTATAACAAGTTTTCCCGATACATTTTCACACTCACTATTATGATTATCAAATAGATGTAATGTCATTTTTTTTTACAAACATCTACAGATCAAACAATAATAGCAATCCCATAAAACAATTCCATAAAATCCCATAAATACAGAATGTACCTCACACAATATGTTAAGTTATACCAGTTGTACACAGGAAACACTTTAATCACTCTATGCAGTATATCAAGTCTATATTTGGAATTATATTGTCTGCTTATAGAAGGCAATTATAGGCTAATAGAAACCAGCTGTGATTCATATGAGTTGATTCATAGGCCAAATTTTTGAAAAATATTTACTGTGTCATGTTTCGCTTTGACACTGCAAACAATAAAACTTATGCAAGAAATTTCAAGGATAACGGAAAAATAACACTGAGAATAACTGAATAAAACATATATATACCAGACACACCAGACATAACATAACCATAACATACCAAACATTTCCTAACGAATCAGTTATACTTATCTAAGCCAAAACAGACAACAACTACAAAAAACTTTCTTTTTCTTATACTCCGCCATGTAGTAAAAGGTTCAATTCATTACCAATTTCCGTTCAATCATTCCCTTCATTACATATTTTCAAGAAAAGCCTCCGGTATTACCAGTTGATCTTTTGATTTCACTATCATTTTGTGTGACCACCACTTGCAGTATGTGGAATGTTTTCATATCTTTTTGATTTATTTTCCACTTGTATATATATGAATGTTATGTTACTCGATAATAATATTATTTGTAAGTCCGTATTTTATTTTGTAACTTTAGGGCTCCCTTGTAAAGCAGGCCTTTGTGGCTCTGAACGGGACAACCCTGCTTTTAAAGAAAACATAAATAGATAAATAATTGTCACAGACACCTTTTAAGGTGAAGTTGCTGCTATCCTCCACTTGACTGATCCTGCACAAAAAAAAAAAGAGAGAGAGAGAGAGAGAGAGCAAAATTCTTGCATATCTATAGTGGGAGCAGAAAACTTTATGTGTGAAGATATGAAATTTCTGAAATGAACGTTTGCATACAGATCAAGATTGATCTGTCCAGTAATCATGGTTGGACGGAGGACGATATTCCCACTCTCTTTCTAAGTTGAAATCAACCATTAAAACAATACACTTGTTTGAAAAGAGGCATAGTCTGATGTGGTGTGAATTTCGCATTCTTCAAGAAGGCCTTGGTGGAAAAGGGTGCCGCACGTGGCACACGTAAATCTGACCTGTGTGTATCTTTGTGATAACGAATGCCATCATTACTTCTTCACGGGATAAGATGGTTTAATTCCTGTCCCATTGAATAAATAAATAGATAAATAAATAAATAAATAAATAAATAAATAAATAAATAAATAAACAAATAAATTATATATATATATATATATATATATATATATATATATATATAGGTATATATATTGCCTACACCGCCCTACCATGTTTAAGTTTAGTCCATTGCTGCCATATATCGTGACCGTGGTTCTGCTCGGAATATTGATATGGTGTGGAGATTCATTTTGCCAATGATTAGCCCTGACCAAAGCATTAGATAACACGTTGAAGATAAAATTGCAATGTAGGCCTGTACAACGTATGTTATCTTGAATTATTCCAGAAAAAGTAAACTTGTGGTTAATCATTGTCCAGGCTGGAGATAATGTAGGGGAGCATGGGAAAAACGTAAGTCAACGTAAGTGTTCACAGGACATCTTAATCGACCTCTTCAGGGGCAGTGTGTTTCTCCGCTGATTTCCGCAGTCGGACAATCTTGAATTTCAGATTTGAAAAGACTTCAGGCTCGACTTTTCCAGTGGAGTTATGGAAATATATGATGGCCACGTCAGTTCAATGAAAATATCGTTTCAACAAGCGGAAGTAGAGCAGAACGCTGAACTCACACTCATTCACAGAAAGATGTACAAACCAGGGCTAAAATGAATGTCCAAGATGTACACTGTTCATCAACGGCCAAAACAGGATCGGTAAAAGGTCCAGCATAGATTTAGCTAGAGATTGGTTTGTAAGCATTGCATCATTTTGCTATTATGTCGTCATACGAGGGAGGGGGCATCATTTCTTGTGTTAAGTCACAGTCGGGGCTCTGCAAGTAACTGTGTGCTGAAACGTCAGAATAGCTAGGTGGCGGTCCAGTACAAACAGTCGGCGATGTCGCAGGAAAAGATTGAAGCACTACCGGGGAAACCATTGAACTTCTTAGTAAAGCGTCGGACCCGGACGTCGACAGCGAGGAAGTAGCGGCTGCAACGGCGGTCCCTCTATCATCCCGAACCTGATTCTCAGCTGTTCCCGTAGGAGCCTCGTGCGACGGGGATGTAGTGGTAGCATCATCCAAACCTGGGGCAGGAACACGCCCGCGCCTGTACCGAGGGATTGGTAGGAGGGATCGGCCAGTGGGACCCCATTCTCTGCGGCGCATGTAGGCGTGGCCAAAGAAGAAGACTACAACCGTCAGCAGCATGAAGCCACTCAAACGACCAGGCTCAGTTGCTCCACTCAACACTCTGCCACCTTTACGAACAAATAAAAATGTTATTGAAGGACATTATGCACTTCTCAGCATTTTATTTAAAGCATTAAAAGTAAGATTATGATTGTTATTGTTGGCAATTTGTCGCTTGCGCTGGAACCAGTTGGACTGCTCTCATAAAATGCATAATCTGTACACTAAAACACTTCTGACGTAGCATGGGGAGGCTCAATGCAAAGTTATTGTTTCATTTTCATTAAATTCCTTCATAAAGAATCTACCGAAACGTTTTACTGACGAAAACTCAAGTACATGTATTGATCGATTCGGGATTAAAAATTCCCTCGTAATAAATTGGTAAAAGAAGAGGTCATTATCAAATATAATCTCCTCAATTAACCGAAAGGTTTTCCCTTCTTTAATATTATATAATTAAACCTTCACTTTATCTAGTTCCTATAGGATCTAAAACTTGTTCACCTTAGTTGTATGGGTGAGGTTATGATGTTTAAACTCAATGTTCTTATCAGTTCTCCTCGTCGAACAATTAAGAACAATAAATTAAGAATTAGAATATCTGATGTTTGAGATATGTCGACGAACCAAGAGATAATTGAGAGAAGTATTTTCACGTATTGTGCTATTGTTTTGTCATGTCTGTAAGGTCTCATTAATTTACCCCAAAACGTCAGTGGTGTTATCTTCATAACTGAGAGAGAGAGAGAGAGAGAGAAGAATTGCTGGAAGTAAAGACCGGAAGTTGCCAGAAATAAATGACGAGGAGGTTGAACACTGTGGAAACAAGAAAGGCCAGTATTTAGAAGATTTGAATTTTTACAAAAATACAAAAAAAAAATACTATCGAAGCAAAAAAAAAAAAATGAATAAAGACGATAATAATAATAATAATGATAATATCCATATTAATAATGACAATAATAATGATAATAGGGTCTTATTTATCCAGGGTAGCCTCTACAGTGTTGCCACTGTTCTAGCAGAGGGCCCTGCCATTATTATTACCCGAGCGTTGCCAGGTACCCATTTATACATCTGGGTCGAGAGGGACATGGTGGGTAAAAACATCTTGTCCAAGGATGTAAGCACTCGGATCCTCCGATTGGGAGTCGAAAGTCTTATCCACTATGCCACAACGCACCCACGATAAAATATAAGATTCTCAAAACCTACCACTTCCACAATCCACTGCTATGTCTTCTCCGCCAGGGCATTTCTTTTCCTCACAAAGGCTGTACATGCAATCCGACAATCGTCTCTCACGTCCATCACAATACACCCACTCCAACCTCATGCCGGTCGAGCCACTGCCGTACACTCCGCTATCATACACGTCGACGTTGTCGGAGTCATAGGCGATGAAGCCCAGCTGCCTGCAGGCGACCAGTGCCTCTCGACGTCCGAAGTCGCCTCCATTGTATATCGTTGCCCAGGAGGAACCCCCGAACATCTCAAGGCGACCGCGCCGAGGGGATGAACCGCCGACTAACCGCACGTCACCATCTCCTAGTTATTAAAAGGGAAAGCAGAAAGGGTGAATTCATACAATATGGCACCTACCAAAATCTTTGCAAATGTTATATTTGGGGATTTTTTAAAAACTTTTTAAATGTCATCTCTTCCTTCACTGACGTCAGCAAGTAGCGTCCTTCGATGTTCATTCAAAGAGTTTCTTACAATACACCTACCCATGATTTTACTCCAAACTACTTTCACTTCGTCCAGATTTAGCTTACATAGGGTTAAACAAAGCATTATGGTTGCATGCAACAGATATTACAAGTTCATTCCTAATGTTCTACACTCTTGATAATAAAATGATGACTTCCATAAATAAAGGACAAGAATTCAAAACTAAATTCAGGATTGCCCATGGGGGAAAAATGAACTGATGAATTCCAATGCAATAAAGTACCCAAACCTCGTTCGTTCAATTGACTTTGTATTTCATTTATGTATGAAAAAGAAATTCAGAAATCAAATACCAAATCAAATCAAACTCTTCCTCATAGGTCAATTTGCGATGAAGAGATTTCTATTAATCTATACGTGATAACTACTTTATCATGTTGATGACATAGGACTGTCAACTTTATTGATCAAAATAGTTTTCGTCGGCTTGAAAGTTACCTTACGTCTTGTAAACACACTTTATGGAAAGCAAAGGAATATATTTTGTTGTCCCGAGGGGATACGGCCACTGGAAGTAGGCCTACTTACGCTGGGCAAGTGTGAGGTCAGTGACTGCCAACACGAAGACGACGACGACTACCAACGTTGTCATTGGCCCCTCGAGTGTTCCACCACGTCCACCTAGTCTCTATTGCTGAAGATATTTCAGAGTGTCAAAGATATAGATAAGATATAGCGGACTTAGCCTCTTGATTAATCAGAACGTGCAAAAGACAAACATAACAATATAGACACACAATTGTGATGCACACAACTTAATCATGAAATATTGTGGGTTTTTTTTTTTTTTTTGTTTATTGCAACCCTTGTTGTCAACTGGTTATTTTCATTTTCTGTCAGTTATACTTAATAAAACTATACGAAATAGCTAGCTCAAATAATAGTTGACATCCTTTCAAAATTATGAGTACTAATTTTACATCATTAAAGGGATGTACTGTTTCGGTTGAGATAGGACTTTGGGTTTCCAACGCTTTTTTGATGACAATTTTTTGAGATAATGAGAAACCTCTTATGAAACAGGAAAGAGCGTATAATTCTAGAAGGAATTTAAATGTTATTTGATTAAAATTGGTTTTGCAGTGGCTTAGATCTCCAAAACAATGCGATCCTAATAAAAGGAATAAATGGTGGGACCCACCTTACACACGAGAATCGCTTTGTTTTACTTTGTTTGTGAATGTCCCAGCCATTTCAAAACCGATTTTCATCAAACTAAACTTTGAATTCCTCTTGGAATTATGTGCTTTTTAAATCTTTTATAAAGTGATTTTTAAGTATCTCACCAAAAATTAAAAGCTGAATCCTCACCTTAACCAATATTATATGCCATATTCCTTTAAGAAAAAAAAAAGTCAAGTCATTATGAGTTCCCTTTACAGCTTCTTATCGGTATACTGAGGAATGTACATGAAGGTTGGATTTTGAGTGACAGCTATCGTATGCAAGTATGACACACAAGAGCACAAAATAGATATAATATGTGCTCATAGAGAATTGAAAATTTGATCAAAATCGGATAAAAATCAGGGAAGTTATGAAATTGGGCAATTTTCCTGATTTATGCAAAACAGCACAGGAGCATGTGATGTAGATATGCAAATGAGTGAGGTAATAATGCCATCACCTCAAAATTTTCCAAGTGCTAAAAAAGAAGAAAAAAGTTGACGAAAATTCTATCGCTTATGACGTAATAGGTAATTTCTGAGGACCAAGGAAGTATAGCTTTAATATTACGACAGCCTATTCTAAATTTACTGAATATCGTGTAGGCCATAATATGCTTGTTTGTATGTACAATAATATAGAAAATGCATGCATGTGCTGTCACTGGCTGTTCAACTGCACTCATGATTACACAAAAACGATGTATCAAAATCGATGTGCTGTACAAAGTTATGTAGCTCGTTTTATGATTATGTGTGAAAGGAATTAGAATAGACGTAACTGGTCTAGAAGAGAAGGTATTAAAAATATAGAATATTTCCTAAAAGATTTGTCCAATGTCAGTAATAACGCAATGTCCAAATTTGTAATTCAGCCGAATGATCTTGACACACCTAAGAGAAGATGGAATCGTTGATTATCATACTGACATGAACGTAATTCTGTATAACATTATACTGTCCTTCTACACAAACGGATGGAAATATATACGGTATTAGTTACCAGTGTAATGTTAAAATATATCAAGTTATGTATTTCCATTGTACAAGTTTGCTATAATATCATGGTCAAAACAGGGTATAATAGATTATGTTAACACATTCATCATTTTGATCTAAACATGTGAGAGTAGATATTACCCCTGAAATACTTAAGGTGCATAATAATTCTAAGGTGTATTTCTGAGATTTGCCTTAAGGGTATAGTGACAAGTTTAATATTACGAGAGACATGGATAACGTGTCAGTTACTATTATCAGTTTGGGTACGTTTGAATTTGCTCTGGTGACCTCAAACGTCAAACACTGCCATAAGGATTGCAAAATTACAACACGCATGCAGGTATTTTTTTGGAAGCTTTGGATTGTGGGAGATCCGGTTTTGTTTTTTGTTTTTGTCTCTAAATCCATAGATTAACTTTCCATATTTTTATTACTACAATGTACTATTAGGTATGTAGGGTGGACATCTATACAATCAAGCAACTTTCTCTTTGTGACGTCATTAAACGGTTTCTTCTTTTACATAATTATTTTTGCTTAAATGGAAACAAAATGAAACATAGACACATGTATATTTTCATGTACGTCTTTGATTCATCAATGTATATTTTGTTTGGTCATTATGCATTTACGCAAAACGTTTGCTCTTTATGGCCTTTATATTTTCTTTCGATATATTTTGTACCGTGAGAAGGTTGCAGAAAAGAATATTAAATAAACTAAATTTTACAATGTGTAAGCATGCAGTATTGCAGTATATGTATATGCACGATAGGTTCTCGTCAATCTCGATTACTAATATAAAAAAAAGAGAATCATGCATGTAGTACTAGTTGTTAAAATAGAACTATTTCAGACTTCACAGCGTTCGACAAGGTTATATTGATGTACATTTTTACTAAATATCGTCTATTACAACAAATGGTCTCCATGCAGCGTCAATTCTAGCACTGTCCATCACCTTTGAATATCTGAAGTGATGAATATATACCAGACATCTCGATGAGACATGCGGTGGTGAATATTACTCTCCACTAAAATCCCCGATATTCCGTCTAGCTGATAAACATTATAAAATGCCTGCAGCAGGGACAGGCATATAAATGTTACGAATGCTTTTGGCATTGTTTGTACATGATATACCTCCATGCTTTTGCAAAGGTATTATTGCAATATCGTCTCAGCATCATACAGTCATATTCTTCGGAACGCTTTCTGTATAGCTGCTCCCCAGTATGTTTTTCATACGAATAAAGCAATGAAACCTCCATGCATGATAACATCAAAGAACCTCATCACTACTATGCACCCTGGTCTCATAAGGGTACTTACTTCTTTGATTCTGGTGATATCTTGCTGTCCTGATACTCTGTTAGCTGCTTGATGTTTTGCGTGTCCTGCCCAGGATTTCACTCATGCACTCTGCAGGCATACACAACATCCATACTCACGAAGGATAGTCCTTTGCATCACCCGCTGTTGTGCTATAATGGCGTATCATGCGTTGCATACCGCACGTCCACACACGGCCAGTATTAGCATCAGTGTCTGCATCAACGGCGCTGTGTGCCTGCCAACGCAATATGGCGCCGCGACGAGCTACTATACATGTACAATAGTCACGTATATAATTCGGTGATGAGTTGGACTAATGGGAAATTTTGATTGATTGAGCACAAGATGAGCGTTCTCCCGAGAGAGTGTAGAAATATGTGAGGATAATGTCTTTCAAGTGAAATGACCATGTGCATGTCAATACAGGGGGCACGGAACCGTTGCATACACGATTTAGGAAATCATTCTCATTTCTATACTGTACTGATGTTGAGTTAATATGTGCAGACATGCAAGTTTTGAGAGGGGGCTGCTATTTCTTCTCTTTAAAAAGTTACGTCGTTTTAAAAAGGGGGAACTACTTTTTGTGTATCTATATAATAGTGACATGATAACAATAGTAATGACATATGTATATAAAATATATATAACAATTTTTAATACAACACTAATCTCAAGAAATAATTAAGAATTTAGTTATAACATAAACCTCACAAATAATATTCTATATTCAAACCCATCCTTTGGAAATGATAAAGATGCAGGCTACCACTGGGTTCACCTTGGGGACTACAACATAGACTGTAAGTAAAATAAAGAAAATGTGAAAAAAAATGAGCGGAAAGGAAGTGAAAAAGTTTATCCTAATCAACACGATTATGAAGCACGATTAGATGAGATCCTGTGCGTTTTGTTACGATTCAAGACGATCTGATGCGATAATCACGATTAAACATTGATTGTGCTGATCGCAGAAATTCTCAGGAACCGTCCAATTTTTTTTTTCTACGATGAACGTGACTGCCATGATTGACCTCAAGATCTGATACGATCTAATAAGATCACCACGATTGCTGCACGATTGAGACCACGATTACAGTAAGTGGCGCCAATCGAGATTGTGGGAACGTCGCATAAGCAAGAAAGGACCGTCAGCTCGACACAAGGCAAATAAAGCCCACTAGTGTCTAGCTCGGGGGTTGTGGGACTTGTGGGCTGTATGACTCGTGGGTTGTATAAGACGCGTGGGTTGTATGACTCGTGGGCTGTATGACACATGGTTGTCGGGTGAAAAAAATGACGTGCACCAGCAGAATTACCTCGGCAGGGAGGAATACAGGTGAAAGCGGAACACATTCATCTAATCTACCTTGTACGTACGCTGTTGTCAATTTACTTTATAACCTCATGCGCCAAGAACCCTGCAGGGATACATGTATCGTCATGTATGTAGGATTATGAAAATCTCTGCTTCATACTGGGTGTTACAAACAACTTTTTCCATGATTGATCCTTAATGGTTCAAAAGCTATATATCAGATAACACTGACATTGATATGAGCAATAGCTGAATAGTGTACACTTTTGTCGGAGGTAATTTAAAGATGAAAGCATAAATCCGTTTCATTGAATGAAAGATTAATTTTAAGTTAGGGTTCAGATTTTGCTCTATTTTCAACCTCTGTTCAAAACTTTATCTTTGCACAGGGATCAGTTAGTGGGTATGGGAGTGTCCATGGTTAACACCCAGACAATGGTCAGGGTTTGAATGCTTTATTATATAACGCCTGAACAGATCCTTGTCATTTGATTGGTTGTTTGACATTGATCATTCTGCCCATTTAACTATGACGTCATCATCCGTGCAATTATGGTTCCATTTACCGTGCAATTTTGGATCCATACGATTTGCTCCATTGCACGCTCTCTGAGAACCCGACAAACTACGCGTGTAAAACGCTTGCGTTTGCAGTGTGCAAAGATAGTAGATGCGACAGCGCGCTAGCGCAGCGTAAAGCGCTCAGTGAGCACTCTCGCGATCTCTCTTGTTCCTAATTATTACAAAACATCAAATGACATGGATCTATTTTAGGCGTTATATAAAACAAATAATAAATGTTTTTCATTCGTGCAATGGACAGAATATTTCATTCGGTGAAAGATGAAATGTTTGATCCATTCAACTCGGCTGCGCCTCGTTGAATGGATCATTCACCTCATGATATATTCTGTCCATTGCACTCATAAACATTCATTATTTGTATATCATTTATTCACGAGCAATTCCACTAAATGCAGTCTTTATTCATCCTTTATGCAGTGTAGTTTAGTTTAGTTTAGTTTAGTTTATTTGCACCAAGCATTAAAAATATACAGAGCATACAATAAAACATGAGTGTACAAAATGAGATACAAAGAGAGAAAATTTCATAGGACATAGAATTACGACATAAAAGTAAAAATAATGTGGCGGTATGACTACATACAGAGACAATGCCATTGGTGGGGGAAGCAGCAAGAAAGGAAAAGCCCTTGTGAGTAGCTGACCCATATTACTGTAACATACATACCTTTGACATATCTAAGAAAAAAAAAATGTCAGTGAAGTTGACAAAACAGAACAAGTCAAACCAATGCAATAATTACAAAAGAAAACTACGGAGGTATGAACGATAACAACACAGAAAACATCAACAACAAAAATACGCCTTGAATTAATTATGTTTGTAATCTTCCAATAAAAAGTGTTTATATCTAATTTTGAAATTATTTATGGATTTTGATGCTTTAATTTCTCTAGGGATAGAATACCATATATGAGGGCCATGATATATAACTGAATTTTTGAAAAATGAGGTGCGCATGTGATATAGATGATAGTTTGCAGAATTTCTTGTTTCGTAATTATGGATAGTGCTGTTCAGCGAAAAATAATCTAAAAGGGATTCTGGAAGGAACTTTTTGTAACATAAATACATAAAAATACCCAACTGTAAAAGATAAATATCATAAAATTGCAGCATCTTATACAAATGAAAGATTGGTTTTGAATGGGCAAGATTTGAATGGGCAATATGCAAGCGCATGAAAACATGTGCTTACTTTTTTTTTTTTCATTCGCATGCAGTTTACCCTTTTCCATAAATTCAGACTAGCAGTGCCCAGGGCAATCCACAATGAATTATTGATACACCATGGAACCGCGGAGCAAGAGTCCAGAAGCCTGCACACCGTTTGACCATATGGTCAGCGTTAACTTTTTTTCTTTCGCAATATCAATCACGTTGTGCACACACGATTATATATTAAAAAGTGTAATTAAGAATATTGTTTTTTAAAGTCGTGACATACAAAAGGATCTTTTAGGTGCGGGTTTCTACGGTTTGTCTCCCTCTACGGATTGTATTTGTTGAGGTCGCGGCCGCTGATCTACGGATTGGCCGGCGTGTCTGAGAGAGGAACCACTGGTTCCTTTTTTTCCGACATGTCTGTTGGTTTGCGGGTCGGCGGTGGCGATCATGGCAGGTTTGGTTGGTGGAGGGGGCAGAGTGGGGAGGCTTGCACCTGAACCTTCTCCCCATTCATATCTTCTTTTTTTTTTTTTTTGTGATGTATCAGTATAATGGTTGTATGATTTCTTTTCTCTCTCTCTCTTTTTTTTCTACTGTTATCAAAGGAAACATATGGTGATGAGATACCTCTAAAATCTGTTTGTATAATATGCTGTTATTACCCGGTTGACCACGGACAGTTTTATGCCTTTTTGAGATCTCAATCATGTTGCAATGCACACAAAAATGTATAATTGCAATTTGGAATATTATATATATATATTCTTTCTTTAAGTTGTGGTATATAAATTAATAATTTTTTATTTTTTTTATATATTGAGATGCAGCACGGAAACATGAAGACACAGTATTTTATCCCATTCAGGAACACAATATTGATTGAATACGGTGATTACTGTATAGTATTAATGGGTTAGTTAAAGATTATCATGAGTTTGTAGTCTGTATGAAAGTTATGTACATTTATATGAATAATTTTACTATTATAGATATATGTAGGTATGTACTTGTGAGTGTGTGCGAGTGTGTGCGGGTATGTGTCTCTGGATCTCTCCATGTGCTGGATCTTGTCTGCAGTTGCGTGCGCCCGTGGGCGTATATGTGAGTATGTTTGTGTGTATATGCGTGCAAGTGTCTTGACATGAGTTAGAGCAAATGTGCGAATGCAAGTGTTGATATGTGATTATGCCTGCGTAAATTTGAAATGGTTTGTTGGATTAAAGAAATTATGTTTTTTTTTTTAGTAGTATGTAGTTATAAATATTTATGGTAAAGAATTATTGACTGAAACAGATTTATATAATTTTATACATTTGTGATATATGAATAGATTTTTATGTACATTTGTGTTTTTTTTTTTGTGTAGTAAGGTGTGGTAATTGTCTTGTGCAATATATCTTATGTCTAATTGTGATTTTTAATGTGGATGTAATGTACGACAGTTCAATGTATTTGGTTGTCATTGCAATGTATTTTAGCCTTCGGGCTACGATTTTGCAAATTTTTACGTAATAAACCATTCTAATAATAATAGTCAACAGAGCTCTGAAAAAAAGTGATATTCATGCCCATTAAGGGTCATTGTAAGCACACACTCACATACAAATTTTTAGTTCCTGTGTAACACTGGTGTAGAGTTCAACTTTTGTACAGATGATTGAATTCGACACAAATCTTGAACCTAACTTTAAAATTAATAATGGATTTAATGAAACTGTATTTGCTTTCATATTCAAATCACCTTCAACTAAATTGTACACTTTTCAACTATTACTCACACCAATGATGCTGTTATCTGATAGTTATCGATATACTAAAGATCAAATGCGGGAGATTTGTTTTTATAACACCTACATCAAAATTGATAATTGTTGAAAACGTATTATCTCCTAAATCACCGTGCCTTAAAATATACTGAATTATCTCTAAAGTCAAATCAGTAATGGATTGGCTTGGGTTTCCCTCATACATGGCACTTATAGGACTGTCGTGACAGTGATGCACATCTGGTCCAATATCACACGGTCAGGCTAAAGTAGATGGAGCAGAATGAAACACCAATTCAGTTTCCCTCGGATCTTTTCACTTTGCTCTAGTCTATAGGACAATTAGCTTGTATTTTCTCACAATTTATACTTAAAATGGTGAGAAACTGCTAGCGTAGAAGTAATCAGCAGAGTTTGTCAGAAGAACGTTGGTTTCAGAGATTTTTAGTTTTCTAGGTTTTATGAAAATATTTCTCTTTACAAGCTGAAAGTGTAAGTGCCAGAGATGATCACGAGGCTGCAAGGCTGGAAGACAGATATATATTTTCGTCGTTTTTCATCAGAATTTATCATTTCAACGTAAAAAAACATTTTATTTCTCACCTTTATACTCTCCCAAACTAGCATTTTGGTCTAATGGTAGGTCGTTCAGTGTTACCAGGGAAATGGAAGATCATCTCCCTGGTGTTACCGAGATCATGGGCTTTAACATGGGTAATCAATTTCCTTCACAATATATCTGTCCCTAAAGTTTTCTATGGCCACATGCGTTGCGACGCTCGAAGCCATGTGACTAGCTCCCGGTGGACAGTGCATGCAGGTGTACAAGCACAGCTGCGCTTTCCTTAATTCGCTCCCATTCAGCTCAATGTCATTTTTATTTTATTGTTCTTCTTCAAACAAGGAAAATAATATAGTTTACATGGTATAAGAAAATTACGAATGATCTTGAATACACAATAGTTTCCTTTACAATAAAAAATACAGACAATGAATTGAAAGCATGTTTCATATCAAAACTTGTTAAATTATCCATGCTGCGAGGGAAACATAAAGAGAAAGGGGGGGGGGGGTCCACTAAATAGCTGAGCTTTTATATACTGTGGATCGACAACTCATTCAATCCTACAAAATGATATTATAAAATGATTCAAAAACAAGACGAACAGCTGCTTCCGAGGAACTGGAGCAAGGATGAAAAAGAAAAGGGTGGCTTAAAGAGCTGCTGATGGAATAAAGTATGTCTTTCATTATCTGGGCATGATGACAATTGCGTCTTTAATGGATTCGTCGAAATAAAACTCCGTCGGTAGGACTCAAACAAAAAAAGAAAAATCAACTTGCACCTAAAGAATACAATGATTTATTTCGGAGTCCAGAGAATTGCAAAATTTATACGGCCTGCGTATTATGAATGTATTTTTAGTTGATAAAGTCCTTAAAAGAGGTGCATAAAAGTCGTCAGGTTACCTTCTGTAGATATTTATAAAATGATTAGTTTCTCGGGAAGACGTTGCTGAAATACTTGGGAGTGTATTATTACTATAAATTGAACATGCATTGTCTCAACTGACACTGACATCTTTGTTAAAATCTTTTAATCTTACATCAAAGAATGATGCATCTAAATTATAACGCGTAGCGCGTATCGTAGCGCATTTCTTGTGATAACAGCAACTTCATAAATTTTGGATAACATCCAAGGTAGGCCCTACATGTTATCCAAGGTATATTATAACGCGTAGCGCGTATCGCAGCGCCTTTCTTGTGATAACAGCAGCTTGATAAATTCTGGTGGGTGTTTCCCTATGAGGCTGAGAATTAATGATTTATGGTAAAATTAAGCAAGATTATAATATCAACAAAGAAAAGGATGCTTAGTCTGTTAATAATAACAATGCCACGTAATACCGTTTTACTGATACTGACTATACGTGCTCTCGTAGACATTGTACTTTATTGTCGACAGTGACATCCAGAAATTTAATTTCAGATGCATTTTCCAAAGGAGTGACATCAGATATTTATTGGCAGAACATCTAACGTATTGCTAACAAGCATGTATACTTATTCATTTTCAAAAAGTACTAACTAGGTACAATTAATTTGTTCTCATCTACTAAAGAACACTTTTTGCTATTCAGAATCTATTGTACGCACGAGAATTGGATTGTGACGAGAGAAGAACACTAATTCAATCATTACTCTACAATTAGATGAAGGGATATTCGAAGATCTGCAAAATTCATTTATATAAATGCTAAGCAATAAAGGGCTTAGAAAACTACCCGTGGAACTCGGCATCAAATGAAATCTTTATTATTATCTGTTTTGGATGTAATCCACAACCACCCAAAAGCATATAATTGCCACGTATGCCATAATGAGCTGACTTGTGAAGTAAGATTTCATGACAATCAAATGCCTTGGAAAAGAGATGACTATCTGAAATAATATGTGCGACATATCAATGAAGTGCAAAAGAGCGAAAATGTTGCCGTGTTTCTGTCGAAATGCAAATTGAAAATTACTGGTGAAACGTCATGAAAATTGAAAAAAAAATCTATTGTTCTTGAGGTTTGAAGTGTCATATTTGTCTCCCTCTAACAATTGAAATTTGTAAGATCGCAACTGCTATAAATCTGTAATTTAACAAACATGTCGGAAAAAAGGAACAACGGGACTCGAACCTATCATCTACTGCGATCTTACAAAGTTAATTTCTTAGAGGGAGACAAATTGAAGAAACTTCAAACCTCAACGGTCATCCCTCTTTTTAATATCCTTTTGCAAAGTCTATTGTTCTTGTTAATAGTAATTCTTCAAAGACTTTTATAATGATGAAAGCAAAGAAACAATGGAAAACCTCGGCAAATTTCAACTGGTCATGATAACAAAATCTAACATAATAGACCTATGAAATCTAATTGAAGAGAGAAGAGAGAATGGAAGACATGTCTGTTAGAATGAATATTAGGTTTATCATCAACGCTTGCGCTGTGTTTGTTATTCATTGCAGTAACCCGTTCTCCACAACTGGTGGAATCAAGAAAGGAATTAGTTTTAAGGTGGTTTGAAAACTCTGTTTATCAGACTGCTGGATGTTTTGAAAAAAATTAAACCAATTTATTTGCTTATATACAGAATAAAAATATCCACTATATAGCTGAAGCTTCCAATAATCTCATTGTTAAAATCCACCCAAATATAAATAAACTTCAAGGAAAGAAAAATATTCCCTACAGAAAGATACAAAAAATGGGGAAAAAATGGATATGAAATAAGGAAGATTTTGAAATTTTACTTTTTTTCGGAAAGCATTTCTTGGCCAGTCCTTCTGAATATTCAAATAGCGAATTGATGATGTCATATTATCCTCACAATTTTTCATGTATGTTATGTATTGAATTCGGAAAAAAAAAGATTCCTTTTAGCTAATACAAGTAAAGGCATGTTCTCATACCATGATATGTCAGAGTTAACATTTTGTTCTTCTTTTGTTTTGGGTGGTTTTTAAGGCAAGTGTTATATTCATATAACTGAAGTATGAGATTTTCATCATTTCTGTATATGAAATGAATAAGAAGGATTGTGAAAGCAAGATGTCATCAACTTGCTTATTTTGAATATTCGTAAGGACTGGTCAAGAAATGTTTCCTGAAAAAATGTGCAATTTCAAAATGTCATATCTTTCTCATTTTTTTATCTGATTTTTGTCCTCTTTTGTATCATTCTGATATAGGGAATATATTTCTCTTTCTTTTGAAATTTATCTATTTCTGAGGTGGATTTCCTCTTGAAATCCTATATTTGTAAAATTTCGTTTCTCTTTTGAAATATCCATGGTTTGTTACAGTATCTTCCAAGTATGGATTTTTCTTATAGAATCGAATATTTTTCTTCCATTACATAATTTGTTTTTCAGATTCTTCCGGTTTTGTTTCTAATCTCGCATTTATAATAAGACCCATTTCTAAGAATAGATTTCGAATTTCTCAGAAGTCTCTGAGCTCTTTTATTTTTAGCTCCTCTTTTATCTTGTGTAGGAAATATCTTTAAAAATATCTGATTTACTCACATTATCCGTGTTAAAAAGCCTTGACCAGTCTGCCCTTATGGAATTGAACAAAAGTAAGCTAAATAATTTATGCTGTTGTGGCTCTGGGTCGTAATCATAACACGTTAAAAACATCTCATGTATAGATGCTCCATATAGATAAGAAACCTTTTTTGATAGGTTTTAAAGGAAACAGGACATGCCAAACTGTGCACACATTGAAAGGCCATGTCACTAGCATTGTGCATGTACTGAAATTTGGTATATAGGAGGTATGTATATAGTTTGGACACTGGAGACAACCTTTAGGAGACGAGTGCCTATTTCTCCGGTTTCGTTTTTACTTTGCACCTACGGTTCGGGGAAAACTGGAATTTGATGTTGTTGGTTTTTGTTGTTGTTAAGTTTAGATATAGTATATGATAAAACGGATAATTAGAGAATCTATATTTCTTAGTTCTTGTCGTTCGTAACAAGTAGTCCTAAGAAATGTATAGATTTAATATATGATATATAGATTATAACAGAAGTTTATTTTGTAAACCTATAATATGTTGCTTTACTATGCTTTGTATAGTAATGATTTGGCTGGAGAAACTTTTTTGATCCACTCTGCTCCGAAGTCAACCGAAGCCATCGAGATCTGTACTACCAAAAGTCTACTGTATAATATTTTACCCCTTAGTTCCTAATTCCTAATGAAAGATTACCCCAAAAAATACAAGGCAAGATAAAAGAATGTGCATATGTACCATTGCCAGTTTTGTCTGTCTGGTTCTCATGTGCATGGTCGCATCCATTTTGTAACGTGCGCGTACGAAGTCGGTTGATAATAATGTGCAAGAAGGGGTAATGCATTTGGATTTTGTTGAGGTTTGGCGTAAGTATACGCGATGGTGCCGCTTCGCCATCCGGTCCAGCTATCGGAGTCTGACTTTTCACGAAATGAAACTAAAGGGATTGCTACACAATAACTTGATTTTGAGTTTTAAAAAAGTAGTTATCATATTGCAGATCTTGCTATGGGCCGTCAGTATATGCCGAAATCATGAAATTAAAAATTTAGGGGATTTTGGTCGATCGTTCCACTTAGTGAAAATGTCAGTGACATGTACACGGACGTATAAGACGGCGATTAACGTTGGCCGCTCTCTCCTCTCCCTGCGTTGTGTTGGAAGTTGGTTCAGGCTATCCGCGAGGAGGCAGACTATACAAAGTAAAATGGCGCCCCCATAAGATCATTGCATCAAGTAGCTCTCTGCGATGTGAATTTGAGGGGACGCAAAAATGGATCAGAACAATCGGCGTATAAACCGACCGTGCAAACAAATTCTCACCATGCTCACGACGCGAGGTCGACTTTTATAAGCAAATATGCTCATGCGCAGAACATTTCTTTTTTCCTCTGAACTTCCGCGTCTTGAAAATGTAAAGTTCCCCTATACTACAGTATTACATCCGCCAAGGAATGAGGTTATGCAAGTGTCGGCGTTAGTTTGCCTTTTTGCAAACTAACTCAAAACGTTGCATACGAATTTCAATGAAACTTGCAGGAGAAGTTGATAATAACACAAGGAACAGATCATAGATTTTGGTACTGATCCGTAGTATTTACGAATTTTTGAAGGATTTTTTTTTTTTTTTTTTTTGAGGGGGGATAGGGTCAAGTGAAATTGGGAGTTCAAGCTGCGTTTTAGCGATTTTCAGTATTTGCATATTTGTGGGCGGAAGGGAGCTGTTTGGCGGAGTCTGCGCTCTCCGAGTGCTTTTCTAGTTTACATACATTAAATAGAGACATGATACTCCATAAGGTATACGCAATGGTTCGTTTATCGCATAAAGTATATCTATAAATTGAGATACATTTTAATGTATAAAATCATTATATATATATATATATATATATATATATATATATGATGACATATTTTGATTGGGCATTTTCTACATATTGAAATATAACACGATGTCTCACAATATCCACTTTACTTGCAGCAAAGAGTGCCAGTGGGACCCACGCCTTTCCTGAGAATGTCATTGCGCCTGCGCAGTTCGAGTCTGCTCGACCCCATGGTGTTGTAAAGTGGGGCGCTGTTGCTTGGGTTTACTTATCTGTGGGCACTGTATATCCTGGCACGATGGATACTCACTGGAAGCAGAGTTGCTTTGTCCTTAATATTATGACTTCTGTCTTCATGATTAGCGCCTTTTTATCCTACTCATCGCACTTTAATAATCGGAGTAAACTGCCAGTACCAAAGTCAGAAATGTCGCTACTAAGAGCAGGAATGACAAACATGACGAGCGATCAGGATTCAGTAAGTCCATTCTCTTTTTAACTGAAACGTTATGACAACGGTGTAGTGTTGCCTATATGTACCATAGAATCACCTATAGGTAAGGAAAAATATTTTGGTGATATGTTTATAGGGATTGTGTGTGTCGTACCAAGTATAAATGAATCGGATAAAATAGTGCCAATTATGCGGATCATGTTATTTCATAAATCTTTAGAATTTATTGTGTGAATTTACAGATAAAGCATATAGACTATAAGGAGTTTCGTCTCTACCGACCAACGATTTTGGTGGACGCAAATTGTAATGGACAAAACATAGCGTTTGAGAATTTTATTTAGAAACATATTTATTGTGCAAGATGACGACCAGCGCGACAGCGGCATGTATACATGTATATAATGCTTTCTCTGTCTCATGTTTCCGTGTGTTTGTTTGTTTGTTTGTTTGTTTGTTTATAATTTCTCACATCCTAACCTAACAACGCTACCCAAAAGAGAACTGGAAGCAGTATAGAAAGCTATAGCTAGATATGTTATATTCGCACGAGCTATGTTCGTGAAAGGAATTATTCTTTGTTATTATCATTATTATCATTATCGTAATATTTATATTATATTGGATGACTATGAATGGGATACTATACAAATATTCGATGTTTATGAGTGCGACGGTTCCAAATATTACATGAGCGTGCAAGTTTAACCGTTCTATTATATTCAACGACGCGAAGCGGAGTTGAATAGAACGGTTAAACTTGTACCGAATGTAATATTCGGTACCGTCGCACGAATGATAAACATTGAATATTTGTTTTATACAACACATGATATCGAAATATTTAGGCATGGCCTACAGTTTGGACCAGGTTGTAGATCGAGAACTACGTATGCGAAAGCCTACGCCTAACGTTAGGCCAACTAGCGTACTGCCACTGGCTCGATCTCTGGTAGGCCCCCTAGGTCTTGAAAAAGGTCTAACTAAACCCTATATAGCTAGGTCTAGAGAGTTTGCTTACCTCTATTTAAAGCATACTGTATTTGATAACTTTCTTAGTATTTGCTGCTGCATTTCACTCATGATTAGCAATGCGCTGAGATCCTCATCAGAGACGAGAACAAAGCTCGGGTGAAAAGAGGTAGGTCTGCGTAGCCATGATAACGTAGTGGCATGGCCGTGCGACGTGCGTAGGTGACCGGTGGTGGTATGGTACACATAAACGGTTGTTGCGTGCTGGCGTAGCGCAAACCCTACGGGTGCGCGTATGCATCAATGCCAGCTAGCTGTACGATACACAAGTTCAGTGTGTCCTAGGGTCTATTGCACTGCCGGCTCTCTTGTACCGTTCAATAGTCGACTATTGCACTGCCATCGAGTGTGAGCGTTGGATAGCCGATTCCTCTGAATGTCATGTGACCAGCATTTATCCAATCAGATGGCAAGATTCCATACATGTGTTGTATAACAGGGAATATTGCACGAGTTAGGGCCAATATTGCACGAATCGAAGATGAGTGCAATATTGGCCCTAACGAGTGCAATATTCCCTGGTATTCCATGAATCAAGGCCATCCAATATAATTATTATCATCTATACAATCAAGTAGAGCAAGCATAAACTGCACAAAATTACCCGGCTTCTACTCGTCTTTGAAGTGACTCGGCAGTCACATCCCAGCGCTGAAAAGGGGAAGCCCCTAAAACTGCGTACATGAAACAAACAGCTAGCAAGATGCTTGCGCGCTTGTGAATTGTAACAAAAACGACGCGCACTAGTAACAAGCGTTTACGCATTCAGCAAGCGCTCGCGCAATAGACGAGACAGAATTGAATATGGTATGTTATAAAATGGGTTCAAGAATGTAGCCAATTGGAAGCGCTGAAATGAGTCACGTGTGCGTGCATTAATTTCTTCAGGTATGCACTCTAAGAAGAGTCTCTCTTCCACCTCCCTGGCCTGACGTACGTCACAATGTTTACACTGGCAGTGCGCACTCAATCAGTTGTTACAAGTGCGTCACGCGCTACTATACGCGCTGTCAATCCTGTAAACAACTTCTAGTTCGGGCCGCGGGCTGCCACAACAGCCGGCGGCCTTTCTTGTGCATAACAGTACGTGGCGTACGTATACTCTTACGCGTACGTACAGTACTTATGTGCGGGATTTCCGAGTGCGACGTGCGTAAATGTTTGGGACGAACACCTTCGGACATCTTGACTTTTGAGCGAGTGCTACATGTAGCTGACTGGTATTGACCCACAAAGGTACGTGAATAATGTTGTTAGTTTTCGACCCATTTTATAAAACAAATGATGCACAGGATTATTTCGTGGCGTTAGTGAAGGTGCGGCGAGCTCTCGAGTATTGACAACGGTTGCAAACATGCACTCGGCTGCGCCTCGTGCATGTCGCACCATTGTCAATACTCTCGAGCGCGCCGCACCTTCACTAACACACTCTATCCTGTGCATCATTTTGTATAATCTTGAACGGCAAGTAACAACGGTAGCCTATGGGGAATTAATACGTTGGCCTATGCGTTTCGTTCAATATGCTCTGATACTGAACAGTAAAAATTGGGCGGACTACAATACGCGTTCTTAATGCGCCGCAAAAACGTCCTATATATATGATAATAATCATTATTATCATCTATATAGGACGTTTTAGCGTTTCCTGCACAGGGGATTACTGTAAGAAAGACAGCAGCAAAAGAGCAAAGGAATGAAACGATTTCAAAGCACATTTAAATTGAAAGTGCTGCCCGACTGAGGGGCAAAATGATTATCTAAAATTTACAGAGTTTGGGAATGTATTCTACACAAGAAAAAGAAAAGGGTACTACAATACACACACACACACACACACACACACACACACATATATATATATATATATATATATATATAAGATGAAGAAGTAGAGTGGTAATGCATTTTGTCAGTCCAACAGTGCTATTCATTCAGACCAAATTTTCGAATAAATAGCACTGTTGGACTGTCAAAATGCATTACCACTCTACTTCTTCTTCATCTTTTATATACTGGTACCAACACGCGGACTACAATTATCATATATATGTGTGTGTGTGTGTGTGTGTGTGTGTAGAGGGGAGATCAGTGGAGAGAGACCCCCGAAGACATCTTTTTTTCGGGGGGCAGCAATTTGTGGACTCGCGCGATGCGTGGACTGTCGCGATCGAGAAGACTTCGCGCTACCGCCAATGAGGGCGTATGAGAGAGTGAGAAAAAAGAAAAGAGTCCCGTATCGGGACTACGCCGCCCTATCCATGAAGCAGGAGAGTATCTCGGTCTCTCTAGTTGAGCTTCAAGGCGGCCTTCCATGCCCTGATCTCCCCGCGGGGATGGGGGCTGAGAGGTAGCGTCGTCTTCCTGATCACTAGACATTGGAGTTTGAGATGTATAATCAGGGAGGTGTCTCACCTCCCTGGTATAATTCACTGCCGTCACACTTGAAAAAGATGCTTACTGCTCACTGACATGGGTATTTATAGCCAACTGGGACTGCCTGGAATTTTTACCTACTTTGAATTTCATTATGTGACTTCACTGCCTTAAACGCCTGGGAAATGCTAACCTCTGAAGACTTATACGAGTATTATACGTAAAAGAACTCAAATATAACCTTTGCACACATGGGCACAAATACACACCATTATACACTTCCAAAATTACACACGGACACACACAACTGACAAGGAACGATATCTTTAAGTTGACCTTATGTACACACTTCCTTCTCTCATTTGCTGTTGACCACTGTCATGATATCTATCGCGTCTAACTTAAGAATTTCGTATCCTGCTCCTTTCTGCTCCCCTGGTGTCATTTTATGTGAGCAGATACGTATGGCATATATTCATTTGTTGTTTTCAACTTGGTGTACAAAAACATCATTAATTATTATTTCAAAGGATTGGTTCCCACGATTTTTGGCAAAATCACCAGATTATACGTAAATCGAACATTCGACATACTTTTTTATTCTTAAAGAATGGATCCGTCAGAATGATTTGCAATCGGATTATGTCAGTAATTATTAATGTCAAATTTTTCTGTATGCCTGCATTTTTTTTTTCATGACTTTGATCGTGTGACTTGCCTGTGACGTGTGACGTTTCTCGTGTATTCTACCTTGATACTTCAGGCGTAGGCTATCACATACCATCAACATGCCAGTTGTTCATGTTTACGGGTGTGCGATATTGGTACGAAAAATACGACATAAAAACGGACGCACTTCGCAAGAAACAGGTCGTCTGTAAAGACCCTTCCGAGACCCTTCCTAATATATATATATATATATATATATATATATAATTATGATGGTATATTCATCTTCTTCATATTGAAATATAGCACGATGCCTCACAGTATCCCCTTTACTTGCAGCAAAGAGTGCCAGGAGGGCCTACGCCTTTCCTGATGATGTTACTGCGCCTGCACAATGTGTGTACAAGTGTAGATTGCAACGTCGTCAGCGTATATGTTGCAGACACCTGAATTAACACTCTAATTTGATATCATTGATAAAGAGCAAGAACGTACTGGTCCGAGAACCCCCACCTTGTGGTATTCCTATTGTTGCTTTTTTGTCGACTCTACTCGTATGGTTAATTTTGATTATATTTCAAAAGACGCAAACGTGCAATTTCATCCATTGTTGAGAAACAAAACCGTCTTTTTTTTTTTTAAATCTGCTCACGCCACTGAGTTCACACCGTGACGTCTTATCTTCGTGCTGATTTTCGCACAATATTTTATTATTTGACTTCACTGAAATTAGAATATTGGTTTTGATATAACAAAATATAGCCAATCACTGACCAACTTGATTATTGGGAGTCAACCGATGCTTGATGATTTTCTATCGATGATTGGTGATGTCGATAAATTGCTCAGATGTACATGCTTTATTACATGTTACACGGTATGCACATTTTTCTTAACCCGTATAGAGTTCTCCTGATCTTTTCTTTTTATTGCTGTTGTTACTCAACAAAGAATACGTCAAAGTCCCCCAAATCTCTACCCTTTCGAAGCCCTTGGGTTCATTTCGTGTCATTCTGTACATTCCAAGTCCACTGAGACGAGACTCTCCCCGCCGCACTTATTTCTTTTCAAAATACAAGGTACTCTGACAATGATATACTCTCACTATTCACCCTCTTGATCAATTATCCCACTTTCTTTTTCTCCTTTTCACAAAGGCCTACCTCATTCTGTGTATGTCGTTATAAATCAGCTGTTGATGTTTTTTTCAACACTTATTGGCGGGAGCTCTACCTACAACTGGGATTACACCCTCGTTACATACGAGAAATTTACCTGTACTGTAGTGTATCGTGTAAGATCATTGTCCATTATCAATGATTATGTGTATTTACAACATTTTGTTCTCTTCTTTTCTATGTATGTTGTGTTTTATAACGAACTGTAAGCCTACAGAGCCATGAGGGCCATTAGCCATGTTTTATATTATCTTGACTGTTCAATGCTCCTCTTATTTCTTTGTCTTTAACTACCCTATCTGTACCCCTGGTTTTGCTGATAGCCAACTAGCCCGAACATCTTGTTTGCATGCCTGTGAAAGGCACGTACCCTTCATTGTCGCACATGGCGCCTGCCTACCATCTCACTTTGCGCAAAATCCGGTGCGGTGTCTGTCGCGTCGACTTTCCTGTTATATGGTTTCTCCCTGTTAGCATCAATGGCGCGGTCAATACTTTGTCAGAGATTTTCTCATTCAAAATGGCTGAAGGGATAAATGTGCCTATTCATTCAGCATTGTATCATGATCACATAGATTGCTTCAAAGCAGAGTGTCTTTTGTATTCCATTCATATATGCAATACATAGACTGTCACAGTATACTGTAAAAGTGGAAATTTTCGCGGTGTTGTATTTTGTGCGCATTTTGCGCAACCAGAAGCTAGCGCAAAAATAAAAGCACACAAATGTTTTTGCATGCCATATGTTCCAGTAGTTGATGTCCTGATTTAAAAACACATGACATTAATTTGTCTTTGAATAGTTGTTTGTTTGTTTGTTGTTTTTTTTTTTTGATGTTTTTAATGATCATTTGGATATATGTATTCCTAAAAGAAAATATAAACGGGGGAATTATAAAACAACACCAAGGCTTCCTTGGATTACAAAGTCCATTTTGCGATCTATTAATAGAAAAAATAAATTGTTTTATTCATTTAAGATGAAAAGAACTGAGCAAGCACGTTTGAAATATACTTTGTATAAGAATACCCTCACAAAAATATTACGTATAGAAAAGAAAAAATATTATCATAAGTAATTGCAGAGATATAGATATGATATAAAAAGTACGTGGAATGTATTAAAACAAGCTATGAATATTTCTACAGAAATGTCTGGTATATCGAAAACTCGATTTGATGACAAGGTTATTGATATTTCTCTGGATATTGCGAATATTTTCAATAAATATTTTACAGCTATTGGAGAAGATATTGCTCAAGAAATTCCCAATACTGATAAACATTTTACTGATTTTTTGAATCAGCATAATACACATTCTATATTTTTTACTCCTACCACTAGGCATGAGGTTATTGATATTGTTTCTGGTTTGAAAAATAAAAAAAGTGCAGGTTATGATGATATAAGCAGTATGATTTTAAAAGGAGCTATATATTCTATTGTGGATCCTTTGGTGTATATTTTCAATTTGTCAATGTTAAATGGTCAGTTTCCGGAACAAATGAAAATAGCCAAAGTTATTCCTATATTTAAGAATGGAGATAACTTAGATATTAGTAATTACAGACCTATTTCTTTATTATCTTGTTTATCAAAAATCTTAGAGAAAATTATATATAAAAGAACAATGAATTTTTTGAAGACGCATTGTGTTCTAACAAACTCCCAGTTTGGTTTCCGAGAAAAGCATAGCACTTCTCATGCATTCTTGAATTTCATTGATAAAGTTGCACATGCTTTAGATGATCACTCTCATTTGATCGGTATCTTCCTGGACTTCTCCAAGGCCTTCGACACTATTAATCATAATATACTGCTTTATAAGTTGTCCCACTATGGTATACGTGGGAAGGCCTTGGAGTGGTTCAGGAGTTATCTAACTGATCGTAAACAATATGTTTCATAACTCTGATATGAGAGAATTAATTTGTGGCGTGCCACAAGGTAGTATATTGGGGCCGTTGTTGTTTATTGTTTATATTAATGATTTATGTGCTTCGTCCCAAGTGTTATCATTCATACTTTTCGCCGATGACTCAATGTCTTTTTTTCACATGAAGATCCAAATATTCTTGTGCACACAGTAAATTCGGAGTTACAAAATTTACGTGATTGGATACGAGCTAATAAGCTGTCCCTGAATATTAATAAAACCAAGTATATGTTTTTTAGCAACACTTTAGATAATTTGAATATGGATATTCATTTTGATGATACTGTTTTAGAAAGTGTTTCAAATACAAAATTTGTTGGAATTACAGTAGATAATAAACTTTCTTGGAAATTTCATATAGATTATGTTTGTAAAATTATTTCACGCAATATAGGCGTCATTAATAGGTTTAAATTGTTTCTTCCCCAACACTCATTATTCATACTGTATTCGTCTTTGATATTACCTTATTTAGATTACGGAATCTTAGCATGGGGAAACACGCATCAAACATTATTAGTTAGGGCTTTATTGTTACAAAAGAAGGCACTTCGAATCATTTGTAATGCCGCTCCTTGCTCTCATACGGCTTCTTTGTTTTTTAAAAATAAGATTTTGAAAATTAAAGATTTGTTCTTATTTTATTTAGGACAATTTATGTATAGTTATAATAACAACTGTCTTCCGCTTATATTTGATTCTATGTTTCCTCGTAACCTGACATATCATAGTTACCCAACAAGACAGTCTAATGAATTTCATTTGCCCCTGCTTAGAACTGTGTTAGTTCAGCAGACATTTATTTATACAGGTTATATAGGTCTGGAACTCCCTTAGTCCAGACATAAAAAATGCTCCTTCTTTGTATTCGTTTAAAAAAAAGATTGAGAATTATTCCTCCTAAAGTCTTATAATGTAACAGAAGGAAATTAAGTTTGTATGTTAATCTTTTTAGTAGGTTTTGTAAGCACCAGGATGCTATTGATATTTCGTAGGCATGTTAGGACGCGTCTTTTGCGGCATTCCACTATCACATCCCTTGATTATTTTATCGCATACTTGTATACTATTACACGTGCCTTCACAGAACAAAATCCTGATTAACATGTTCCGCTATCAGCAATTCCATACAATTGTCATATGTATATCATTTTCTCGTCGCTTTCAACGCTCTACACTTCTAATATGGCTAATAGTCTCTGTTGGTTTGATCTTGAATGTATTGATTGATCTAGGCTTTTTGTTTTTAGTTGTCTCGTCTCTTTACTTCTCTTTCTGTTTCCTCCCTTTCCCCTCTTCCACTTCTTTTTTTTTTTCATCCCGCACACTTGTAGTTAAGTTTTCACCTTTTTTTTTCTCCTGTGTGGTGCCCACATTGTACAAGCATAGTCTTTTGAGTGGGTACCTCCACTTTTTTTCGCAGAATGTATAAATATGTTTGTTTGAAAATGCCTCATTTTGCAATGACTACTGCTAAATGTTATTTTTTTTTTTTGCTCTCTATGTATCATTCCTTCAAACGCATGTCGAATTTATACTTTTTGTACATTCTGTTGAAAGAAGTGAAAATAAAACCTTTGAATTTGAATCATCGGAAAATAAATGAACATATTGGTTAAGGAAGTGTCGTTCTATCACACATATAAAAAAATGAATGCTGTATTTTCGTTTGTAAGAAAATTAATGTATTGTACCTGACTGGGTTCAAACTCTCTTTCACCTTCATAAAATGAACTGTTTACTTGAAATTTATTTAGACTTGCTGCAGCATAAACAAACTGGAAATAAATCAGCATTTAAAACGTGAGCTCTCCGAATGTGCACTCTCTATCTCGCTACATAGGCCTATCGCACTGTCATTCTCTGTTTCGTCAAAGTAAATAGCACCATGTGAGCAAACAAACATACAGCAAATGGCATCTTTGCATTGCAGACGGGAATCCATATCGAAAGTAACTCAAGTATATACAGGCTTACACTCTTTTGACAATTCTGTACATCGAATCCCAATGCTCATATCACAAGTCCAACTGATCAGGCCAATAATCCCCCGATTATATCAGAGCAATTTAAGATCGATTGAATATCATATCGACCAGACAAACATAAAGTCAACAACATCTGCATCACAGACCGGAATCCATGTCGAAAATAATTCAAGTCTATAGGCCTACACTCTTTGACAATTCTGCACATCAAATCACAATGCTCATTATCACAATTCCAACTGGTCAGGTCAATAATTTCAAAGTTTTATATCCGAGCAAAGATTGGATCAAGGTCAGGTTCGGATATTTACAACAGCTAGGTTGACTATGTTAATGCAGCTATTTTCTTAATGCATTGACTTATGTTTTCTCTCTCTCTCACACACACACACACACACAAATGTTTCAGCTTGTTAATTCATATAAAATATGGGCTAACACTGTAGGAATTCCAAACTTTTTTCACCATTTCATCATGCATTTCACACTAGTCACGTCAGGGCTGACCTCACTATATACGATCAATGGACTTTGATATAACTCAAATATAACCTTTGCACACATGGGCACAAATACCCACCATTATACACTTCCAAAATTACACACGGACACACACAACTGACAAGGAACGATATCTTTAAGTTGACCTTATGTACACACTTCCTTCTCTCATTTGCTGTTGACCACTGTCATGATAACTATCGCGTCTAACTTAAGAATTTCGTATCCTGCTCCTTTCTGCTCCCTTGGTGTCATTTTATGTGAGGAGATATGGCATATATTTATTTGTTGTTTTCAACTTGGTTTACAAAAATATCATTAATTATTATTTCAAAGGATAGGTTCCTACGATTTTTGGCAAAATCACCAGATTATACGTAAATCGAACATTCGACATACTTTTTTATTTTTAAAGAATGGATCCGTCAGAATGATTTGCAATCGGATTATGTCAGTAATTATTAACGTCAAATTTTCTGTATGCCTGCATTTTTTTTCTCATGACTTTGATCGTGTGACGTGCCTGTGACGTATGACGTTTCTCGTGTATTCTACCTTGATACTTCAGGCGTAGGCTATCACATACCATCAACATGCCAGTTGTTCATGTTTACGGGTGTGCGATATTGGTACGAAAAATACGACACAGAAACGGACGCACTTCGCAAGAAACAGGTCGTCTGTAAAGACCCTTCCGAGGAGCAATGCTTCAAACAGATATGCAACAAGGTGATGGAATTCTTCCAAAGATGTGGTCCGCATCCGTGTCGGATCCAGATCCGGCGACCTAGCATGAATGCCGATTCACAAAGGATTCATATAAAATATTGATCCACAGAATTCCCAATCCTCAGTTTCACCTCGTTTTCTGGGTTCGAAATTGCAAGGTGGGATAGGCGTCCCTTTCTCTGTCATATAGACAAAATACTCGTATTGATATCTGTGATAAAGACTTTAAGCTAAATTTCCGAAAAACGCAAATGTTTGGACAAGAATGAAAAGGGCTTTTCTATACTGCATTTTCCTTAAATCTTGATGAAAGCAGTCAAACCTCTAATTTCCGTTTGCCCTTTCTTCTGTCCTATACCTCAACGCAAGTCAATGATTACATGATAGAAGAATCAATGAAATAATTATAGTGTCTGATCATATCATCTTTTTTTCACTCACCTCGAAATATCGAAATGTACAGCTTTGTGTAATGAAATGATATCAGGAAAGCACAATACACTTTCGGATTCGAGTGTTTCTAACTTAATTGCAGCAATACACTGAAGTGAGCCTGCCCGCGTCACGCAATTGACACGCAATGCATTCCGGGAGAGTTCTTATTCGCTAATATACTGTAAAAGTGGATATTTTCGCGCGACTAATTTTTCTCGCTTTACCTGGTAAGAAGAGTTTCCACGTGTTTCTAATTCCGCGGAATCAAGACAGTTGGAACAGGAACATATGGCAAGCAAAAATATTCGCGTGCTTTTATTTTCGCGCTAGTATCTGGTTTCACGAAATGCGCGAAAATTTCCACTTTTACATTATACAGATTTGATCAAGAACTTGGACGCTCCAATTGCGGTACTCGTGTCAGAAATTTGTGCGTTTACGCCAACGATTTCGGGCCAACTTTCCTGGCAGTGATGCCATGCGGTGGTAATATACGAGAATTTTGTTTACTCGCATATTTACTTAGTCCATCGATGATGGATCGAATGATCATCACTCTTATTATCTCGAGTTACAGTTTGTATTTTCCTGCGATTTTCACTGCAAGTCATGCACCTGCGCCCTCAGTAAATTGTGTTTTACACTTAAGTGTATTACATGAAGAGAGGTGCGTGGGACATTGATTTAGTAATACAGTTTTTATGATGTAATGGTGTCGAGTTTGGAACATGCTTGCAAATGCGACTTACACACAGTAACTGTTGATCAACGAAATTTCCCGCAAAGAAGAACACGAAACCTAACCGACTTTAAAAAAAAAATGATAATAGTGATTCCTTGAAATTATGATATACTTTTGGAATGTTTTTTTGATGTGAGTATTAAATTCAGACGGACGAAAATCAAGACAGCTAAATTTTCATTTCATTTCAATTTTTATTTTATTTTATTCTTTCTTTCTTTTCGGCAAAATGAATCAGAAGATATAACATAGGCATGTATTCGACTTTACATGGTGAATACGAAATTATACATGCATACCAGCAAAATACAAAGTTATGTCTGGAGAAAAAACAAGGAAAAGTAGAAATTACGCGGTGCATAATATATTTCCCGCCGGAACGAGTTCGAGCAGGGGACTATGAAACGGGCTCCGTACGTGTGTGTGTCCGTGTGTCCGTGTGTCCGTGTGTGCGTCCGTGTGTGATCAAAATGTTCAATTTGCTACTTCTCTGTCATTTATGAGCCGATTTTTTACTGTTTGCTTTATATGAGAGCACTACATGGGAGCTTTGAAACTTCTACACAGAATTTCAGTTGTGACCTTTGACCTTGACCTTTGACCTATATTGTACATTTTGCTACAAAATGCTACTCCTTCGCCATTTCTAACCCGATTTCGATTCCGTTTACTTTATGTGATGGCACTAGGTGAGGGCTTCAAAACTTCTACACAGAATTTTGACCTTTGACTTCTTTGACCTTTGACCTTGATTTTTTTACCTGTAAATACATTTTGCTACAAAATGCTACTCCTTCGCCATTTCTAACCCGATTTCGATTCCGTTTGCTTTATGTGATGGCACTAGGTGAGGGCTTCAAAACTTCTACACAGAATTTTGACCGTTGACTTCTTTGACCTTTGACCTTGATTTTTGACCTATATTGTACATTAGCTACAAAATACTACTCCTTCGCCATTTCTAACCCGATTTCGATTCCGTTTGCTTTATGTGATGGCACTAGGTGAGGGCTTCAAAACTTCTACACAGAATTTTGACCGTTGACTTCTTTGACCTTTGACCTTGATTTTTGACCTATATTGTACATTATTGTACATATTGTACAAGGAAAAGTAGAAATTACGCGGTGCGTAATATATGTCCCCGCCGGAAGTAGCATTTTGTAGCAAAATGTACAATACAGGTCAAAAATCAAGGTCAAAGAACAAAGAAGTCAAAGGTCAAAATTCTGTGTACAAGTTTTGAAGCCCTCACCTAGTGCCATCACATAAAGCAAACGGAATCAAAATCGGGTTAGAAATAGCGAAGGAGTAGCATTTTGTAGAAAATGTACAATACAGGTCAAAAATCAAGGTCAAAGGTCAAAGAAGTCAAAGGTCAAAATTCTGTGTACAAGTTTTGAAGCCCTCACCTAGTGCCATCACATAAAGCAAACGGAATCGAAATCGGGTTAGAAATGGCGAAGGAGTAGCATTTTGTAGCCATGCAATATACAATATAGGTAAAAAATCAAGGTCAAAGGTCAAAGAAGTCAAAGGTCAAAATTCTGTGTAGAAGTTTTGAAACCCTCACCTTGTGCCATCACATAAAGCAAACGGAATCGAAATCGGGTTAGAAATGGCGAAGGAGTAGCATTTTGTAGCAAAACGTACAATATAGGTCAAAAATCAAGGTCAAAGGTCAAAGAAATCAAAGGTCAAAATTCTGTGAAGAAGTTTTGAAGCCCTCACCTAGTGCCATCATATAAAGCAAATAGAATCGAAATCGGGTTAGAAATGGCGAAGGAGTAGCATTTTGTAGCTATAATGTACAATATAGTTCAAAAATCAAGGTCAAAGACCAAAGAAGTCAACGGTCAAAATTCTGTGTAGAAGTTTTGAAGCCCTCACCTAGTGCCATCACATAAAGCAAACGGAATCGAAATCGGGTTAGAAATGGCGAAGGAGTAGCATTTTGTAGCTAATGTACAATATAGGTCAAAAATCAAGGTCAAAGGTCAAAGAAGTCAACGGTCAAAATTCTGTGTAGAAGTTTTGAAGCCCTCACCTAGTGCCATCACATAAAGCAAACGGAATCGAAATCGGGTTAGAAATGGCAGAGGAGTAGCATTTTGTAGCAAGATGTACAATACAGGTAAAAAATTCAAGGTCAAAGGTCAAAGAAGTCAAAGGTCAAAATTCTGTGTAGAAGTTTTGAAGCCCTCACCTAGTGCCATCACATAAAGTAAACGGAATCGAAATCGGGTTAGAAATGGCGAAGGAGTAGCATTTTGTAGCAAAATGTACAATATAGGTCAAAGGTCAAGGTCAAAGGTCACAACTGAAATTCTGTGTAGAAGTTTCAAAGCTCCCATGTAGTGCTCTCATATAAAGCAAACAGAATCAAAATCGGCTCATAAATGACAGAGAAGTAGCAAATTGAACATTTTGATCACACACGGACGCACACACGGACACACGGACGGACACACGGACACACACGCGTACGGAGCCCGTTTCATAGTCCCCTGCTCGAACTCGTTCGGCGGGGACAAAACAGAAGAAAGAATTGAGAGGTCCACTGAAAAGCATGCTTGTAAATTGTGAACCACTCAAAGGATTCTTGTGAACATATTTGTTTGCAAAGACAGGACAGAACAAGACAGGAGAAACACAACGACATTACATGACTTTACAGAAAGGTATACCAATGACAGTAATAAAGCACAAAAGAATAATGGAAAGAAAGGAAAGAAAGAAAAAAGGAAATGAAAGGAAAAGCCAACACGCTGAACATCGGGATCGGAAGAGGGAATTGAGGTGCTTCAGAGCTCGAGCAGCTGAGAGCAAAGTTTGTACAAATAAGATAATGTAAAAAAAAAAATACACAATGATGAATTCAATGATTGACGATGAACCCTTAGGTTGTAGAGACCAGCTATGTAATGAATAGTATATATTATCTTAGTATGAATTCAACCAAAAAAAAAATGTTTCAACTTACGCTTAAACGAATTCAAAAATAAATTTTTTATATCACAGCTTGAAGAATTCCAGAATCTAGGGCCAGTGTACATAAATGTATTTTGAGCCAATAAAGTTCTCAGAAGGGGTAAATGAAACTCATTAGATCGCCTGGTGGGATAATTATGAAAAGATTGATTTCGTGGAAACATTGCATTGAAAATGCTGGGAAGTGCACTTGTGTTATAATTAAACATAAACTGACCCAGCTGAAAGAAAAACAAATCTTTAATTTTTAGAATCTTATATTCAACAAAATGGATCTGCATGAGAACGTGGAGAAACGCCACAAATAATACGAAGTGCCTTTTTTGTGATAACAATAGTTTATCTAATAAAGTTTGATGGGCACTACCCCATGCTAAAAGTCCATAATTAAGATAAGGTAATATTAATGAAAAATACAACGTCAACAAAAAAGACAACGGGATGTGAGATTTAAGTCTATTAATAATACCAATATTACGCGAAATTATTTCACTATATTAATAATATGAGGCTTCCACGAAAGTTAATCGTCCACTGTGATACCGAAAAACTTTATGTGAGATACACGTTCTAAATGAACGTCATAAACTTCTATAGACTTAATAAATAACATATACTTAGTTTTCTGAAGATTTAGTGATATTCATTGGCTCTTATCCATTGAGTTACTTTTTTTTATTCAGAATTGACAGTATGGACAAGAGTAATTGGATTTTGGTGGGAGAAGAAAATATTTGAATCATGGGCAAAAAGTATAAAAGAAAGTATGTCGGATGATCTGCAAAAATCATTAATGTAAATGATGAAAAGTAAAGGTCCTAATATACTACCCTGACGGACGCCACATTCAATGACTTCAAGACTAGAGCTGTGCTCGTTCAAAGATACATATTGTTTTCGGTTTTGCAGGCAACTCGTGAACCACTCCACGGCCTTCCCTCGTATACCATAATGAGACAATAAGAAGTAAAATTTCGTGACTGATTGTATCGAAGGCCTTGGAGAAGTCCAGGAAGATACCAACAAGATGAGAATGGTTATCTATATGTGCGGCGTTATCAATAAACTTCAAAAGAGCATGAATGGTGCTGTGTTTCTGACGAAACCCAAGTTGGGAATTCGTAAAAGCACTATAATAATTAAGAAATTTAATCGTTCTTCTGAATATCAATTTTTCTAAAACTTTAGATATAAAGTATAAATAGGGATGAAAGTAAAGAAATAGGTCTGTAATATTTCTTACATCAAAACTGCCTCCTTTTTTAAATAAAGGAAAAACCTTAGCAATTTTCATACAATCAGGAAAAACACCATGTAATATGGATTTATTAAAAATATGAGAAAGTGGATCAGCAATATGCTCCCTTTATAATGAAATTACTTACATCATTATAACCGGCACTCCGTTTATTATTCATTACAGTAACAATGTCTATCATTTCATATTTCGTAGTTGGAGCAAAGAAAATGAACTGGGATTGGATTGACCTAAACATTTTGCAAAATGCGTATCAGACTGTGGTACTGTATTGCCATCATGGCATCATGATGCGCATGACTTGCCCCACGTAAGTATAAAGCCCTAGGGGTCTAGGGCAATTACCCCCTGGGCAATTACCCCGGACAATTCCCCTGGCCCTATACATACGCTATATCCTAATCCTAATCCTGGACCTACTAACCCTAACTCAAACTCCTAACCTTAATCCTAACCCTAACCCTAATCTTTACTCTAACCTTACCACTAACCAGTATTTAGCCGGGGGTAATTGCCCTCTGTGATTGGGGTAATTGGCCGGATACGTATAGCCCTATAGGCCTACATTTTTAAATCATTTTTGATGTATTTTGGTCCCGCATTTGGACCTGCGTGCGTTTACATCAAAAGTGGGCTAGCCATGGGACAAATATTTCACCCAAATTGTGTACCTGAGCCCATATCATAAAATATGTTAGAATAGCAAATCGTGCTGGAATGGCAAATTTCCATAGCAACAGCCAATCCAGAAGCTAGATTCTTGTCATTATTGACAACTGCCATTCAAGAGTTGCTGTCATGAACTTGTTTATGAATTGGGCCCAGATTGGTGAATTTCAATTCTGAAAATGCAAAATCTCCCTTATGAGGAAAGGATACATTCTCCCCTGTTAGGTCTAGGCCTATACCTCCATACACTAAACACTCCTTGTAATAAATTTCCGAATATCTAAGTAAAAATAGTACACCAGATCTGTTGTTTCAATTCCAACTAAGTCAAAAGTTCCCTCATGTGGGAGGGGGATATCCTCTTACTATTATTGTTTAACCAGTACCCCTACTCGCTTCCCAACCGTAGATCTATAGCACACCTTTGAATGTTTCTACAGATAAATGGCGCTATATATATAAATGCTGTTTCGTCATCATCATCATCATCATCATCATCACCTTTTTGATTGACTGAGTTGGCTCAGTCGGTAGCGCGTCTGCCTCACGATTCTAAGGGCCCGGGTTCGAACCCGAGTCTGGCCCGTGACTGAGCAATGTTGTGTATAAGCATACCGTCCCCTCTGGCAAGAGGCAAAACACTCTGTCCCTCGGATAGGACCCGTGTATGAGAGAGTAACAACTCATGCACGTAAAAGACCCCGCTTCATTTATTCATTGCAAAGAGCAAGGTGTTTAACCCGGTGAAGTGGTCCCACGTACCTCACATCCAACTGGACCCCATGGAAGACTAGCTTAACGTAGCTGAATATGGGCTATCCAGCCATCTTCTCAGATGGAAATGAACAAACAAACAAAGAATTTCCCAAATATTTCATCAAAATGTGCATACGAGATATGTTTATTTCATTTCTAAAAATGCAAAAGCTCCGTTCGAGTGGGATGGAGATACCCATCAACCCCGCACACGTAGTCCACAGTGATGACGCACACGCGGAACAAGAGCCGAGATACCGCCACTTAATCGATGACATTTCTCTAAATATTAATTTTTCTTACTTTTTTATATAGGAAAAAAAAAATCGCTTATATGCAGTGTTTACCAAATTGCTTATAATTTCTGGTCTGAAAATGTAAAATCTAGGTTTTAGACCATTCATTCCAAAACAACTGCTCGTGCAAAACTTGTGGATCAGCTGTCAGTGAATATAGATAATAATCATATTTCTAGAGTTGCCTTCTAAGATCTTCGGAAGGCGTTATTTTGATACTGTAGACCTACTTTTACATTAATTAAAGTGATGGTGTGGCAAGACGACTGTTGATTGGTTCAAATCATATTTAAGTGATAGACAGCAAGTGACCCAATTCAAAGGAGCCAAGTCCCATCCATCAACTATCAAATTAGGTGTACCACAAGGGTCAATAAATTCTCAGTCCCCTTTTATTTGCAATTTATGTCAACAGTCTACCTGAGTGTACTCAAGAAGGTGTCATTTTATTATTTACAGATATGTACGCTGACGATAAGACCCTCACTGTCAAGTGTCAGTGCTAATGATGCAGCAGACTAGAAGAAAAAATGCTTGCCCGTAAAGGTGTGACGGGTCTTGAGCATGCTCAAACTTGCTTCAGGTTAGTCGCGGGGGTTGCCCGCAGAGGTCCACGCAGAACATCAGAAGGGCCGGAGGGCACGTCGCAGGCAACTCCCACGCAACTTGCCCGTAACTAGAACGTGAGTATAACGTAAGTAGCACACGACCAGCAGGTGAGACGCACGCGAAACTCGCCCAAATCCTTGTCCGCCCACAGAAAATTAGCTTGCGTGCTGGAAAATCCATACACGCAACAAGCCCGCGTAACTTGCCCGGAAAGGTGTGACAGGACGTGAAAGGATGGCCAATATTTTAGGCAGATTCGAAGCAGATTGTGATATCAGCACAAACGGAATTTATACATTAAGAAAAAATCATGATGGAAAAAAAAAATGAGAGAGAGCAAGACCTGGAAATGTTCAAAGCAAGAGCGCTGAACATTTACTTCCTGTAATGACTGTGTGTATTGAAGTCAAGTGACTGAATTTAATCAAAGAGAAGTGAATGAGCAGTTCTCACCGATAGGAATCACACCAATCAGACTTCACACTTGTTCTTATTGTCACAACACTATAGACAGCAAGCAGAGCGTTTCTTTACCCCTATATAGTCTCGGTCTTTCGTGTTCAAATAAGGTTCTTTACAGCTAGTATACTCCTGCTAACATTTTAAAGCTCATATAAGCAGATATCGATTAAAGTACCACCCCCCCCCCTCTAAAAAAAATGTGAGGAAATATAAATAGGAGTGTACATGACTGTAAAGTAGTAGTAATAGTAATGATAACTGACATAAAAACCGTAGGAGTTTTAAGGTAATGATAATATGTGCCTCTGAATTTGATTGCTCTGAAAAAGAAAACTGATACTTGAATGAATCTTGTAAAAGGGAATTAATCTTTTGAAAGGGAAAATTTTGACTAATTAGACTATCAATAAATTATAGTCATTCTTCAAGGAGCGCTATCAATGATTATTTTGTTTATACCTTTCCAACTTTTAGCACGCTATAAATTGACTGTGGTACTATTCAATTTAAACAACATTCTGCTATTAGTGTTTGAGTCCCAGGTGAAAGGGAGGTGAGGTTCGTTTTTTCGTTTTTCCAAAACACACCACTGTGTCTTCCCCTTAACCCATACAGTCAAACCTGTCTATAGCGGCCATCTAAGGGTGAAAAAAGGAGGCCGTTATAGACAGGTGGCTATACAGACAGGTTCGTTATGATGCTTTTTTTTTTTCTCTCTGAGGAGATTGCTTTTGCTTTTAATGGTCGTATACAGCAGGTGGTCGCTGAGACAGATTTGACCGTATTAGAAGTTCCTTTCATCCGAACATGACGTTGTTTCGAAGATTCTTTAATAACTCCGAATGTTAGTCTCGAAGTGAACATGAAAAGGATGTGCGTTCTAACGAACTATCGGAAATACGAACCTTACATTGTTTTCGGATTAATCGACCTTGAGAATAAGGGCCCCCTTTTAGGCATTTTCGGTGGGTTTTTTTTTTTAAATCTTTGAAATAACGAACCTTATTTTATGATCGGATTAGCGAGCCTTCGGAATAACTAATCTTCGGAATAACTTTAACCAAAAGGGTATACACCGTCCCACACCGTTCCACGTTCAATCCATTTCCAAATAAAAAATGAAGAAAAACAAAACAAAAATCATGTGCAAGACCACGTTGGCAGAAGTAATGGGGTATATTTTATATCCTGTTTGCAATCAAATAAATGGCACTATACAGTATCTTTAGTATGTTTGTTTTTTCAGACACTTATCAAAGTGTGTGAATGTGCAAAGAGCGCAAAGAGCGGATGTGGCACATTATAAGTCACACATTATTATTTTTGTATGTATCATCAATGTAGATAAGGCCTTCGATTGTTACAACTCATAAAGGCAATCAATGTCTTGCCAACTAAAGAGAGAGAGAGAGATAGAGCTGGATCATGCTCTTTATACACATAGCTATCTAGATTTCATTTGTCTCCTTATATTCACATTGTTACGAGGCTAAAATACATGCATCCATATTATCATAATCTCGAATCAAGGCAAACGGACTTGTTACGACCAAAATCACTCTGAGAATGATCACACAAAAGAAACAATCAACTAATGTTCAGGCGGTTTATTAACAGTGATATCGTGGGTACAGACTCGTAATCGGTTTTCACATCAGTACAATAATGATCAATAAAACAAGTATAAATCAGTAGTGGAATCACTTACACGTAGCTGATATCAGGTAATCCTTTAATTGAAAAGGTCCAAATGCAATGTTCGATGCACAAATGAATAATCCTTGACGTGCCGATGAATGATTCCTCCGACGTAACTCCAGAGGCACAGGTTGCATTAATCCACAGTATAAATCCGGGGTAAAATCCACGATGTAGGTCCACGGTATAATGTTCACAGCGAAACGTGTAGAATCCAAATGTTATGACGACCACGTCCAGTTGATGCGTTGAATGATGATTCACTTCATAATGTCCAGCAAGGAATCCAGCCCGTCACAGCTTTGCCGTAATAATATCCGTTGACACTAAAATATGGAGTCTCTCTCCAATGTAGGCAAATTAATTCTCTGCAGGCAAAATGTCTCCCAGGCCTTATCTCCACAAACACAGTTTGTATAGCAGGTCAGCAGGTAACACAGGACTGACTATAACAAGTCGCTTCAGAGCCAGAAGTGACGTAACTCTCAGAGCAGAGGTGTTGGGTACTCTGCCTACTGCAGAATTTCTCCAGCTTATATACTATCCATTCACCCCTTTCTAGTACATTCTGTCATTTTCTCCAACCTGGGGCCACATACCTGAACATACTAGCAAGTCCAAATTCCAGGAATCCTGGATGACTCACTGTCTAACTATGTGCATAACATAATTGCCAAAATTAACTACCAATCACATTGGGCTACAGGGACAGTGCCTCACTCATCCAAATATGTACGCACTTCCCAGAATATTCTGGAATGGGTGAAATCATTCTAGATTGAGTGAGCTATAATGTATTTCCTGTCGGATAACTACTTGTGTGTACATTTGTGACACCATCCCCCATGGGAAAAAGAAAGCCTTGCCGTAGCAAGGGTTTCTTTTACCTTCACAATTTTTCATTGTTATTTACAACGAATGTGAGGTAAAATCCAAGTCAAGCAACAATAATCACATACTATCACATGCCTTTTGAATAGCTGCATTAATTCCATGTTCTCTTTTCATGGATACCATTTACATTGATATTGCTTGGATTCTTGAAGCTTATACAATCATGTCAAACTGTTTTGCATACATTAATGGACATGCTAAACACATACACTGTAAAAGTGATATGCCAGTGAAAACTTTTCACCCTTAACTTCTACTGTGCTATCCATTATCTATGTCACACCAACTGACTTTCGGTCATAGCACTCTTTCAACATATTGACATGACACATTCTCTGTTCTTTCCATCTGCCTGGTGTGCTGATCACATACATTTGTAGTTCACATCAGTGAATTTCTTTTTGACACAGTATGGGCCACTGAACTTGGCTTTCAGTGGTTCACCTTGTATGGGCAGCAGTACAAGAACTTTGTCACCTGGTTTGAAGGTTCGGGCTTTGGCATTTTTGTCTGCCTTTCTCTTCATAGAGTCTTGTGACACTTTCAAGTGTTCCCTAGCTACCTCACAAGCCTTTGAAAGCCTTTCACGAAACTTTGACACATAGTCAAGTAGGTGGACCTCATCATCCTCAGTCATGAATTTCTCTTTGATGAGCTTCAATGGGCCCCTAACTTCATGACCGTACACCAACTCAAATGGGCTGAAACCCGTCGACTCATTTGGGGAGTCCCTCGTTGCGAACAGCAGGAAAGGGATGCCCTTATCCCAATCCTCGGGATACTCCTCACAGAATGCCCTAATCATTGTCTTTAGGGTCTGGTGGTAGCGCTCCAACGCACCTTGGGATTGGGGATGATAAGCTGACGACTTCAGCTGCTTCACACCCAAACGATACATCACCTCTTGAAATATGCCTGACATAAAATTTGACCCTTGGTCAGACTGCACTTCCTTGGGCAACCCATACCTAGTGAAAAACTGCACTAGAGCATCTACCACAGTCTTGGCAGTGATATTTCGTAATGGGATAGCCTCTGGGAACCGTGTAGACATATCCATGATTGTCAAGAGGTACTTATGACCCGACCTAGTCCTAGGCAAAGGTCCAACACAGTCAACTAGAACCCGACTGAATGGTTCTTCAAACACAGGTATCGGAATCAATGGCGCCGGCTTCACTGAATGCTGTGGTTTACCAGTCACCTGACATGTGTGACAAGTCTTGCAAAACTCAGCCACATCCACATTCAACCCTGGCCAATAGAAATGCCTCATGATCCGATCCTTTTGTCTTTCTGACGCCTAAATGGCCGCCAACTGGTAACTCGTGAGCAATCCTCAAGATCTCACTGCGGCAACTGGGAGAGACAACAACTTGACGGACCACTGTCCAATCCTCATCAGCTGGCCTATGGGGAGGTCTCCACTTCCTCATCAAAATGCCATCTTTGACATAATAGCACTCAGGGACCTTTTCAGCCTCAGCCTCAGAACACGCCGTCTGAGACAAGCCTTTCAACTCAGAGTCTGCCTGCTGTGCTTCAACCAAGGAAGACTTGCTAAACAGCCCATCATTGTTAGCCTCGGAGCCTAATACAGCAACCCCATCATTCAAATCCTTGAAAAAGGTTTCTGCCAACCAAACACCGGAATTCTCCTCCACATCAACAGAATCCGCATCATCTTGAACAGCTCTACGAGCCTGAGACCTAGTCACAACACAATCTGGGAAAATCCCAGGAAACTCCTCCTGCAACTGCTCAGTTTCAGCAACCACCACTGGTTTATCCGAAACAACTGGACACGCAACCACCTTGTCCCCAGCCAAGTCATTCCCCAACAGGAAGTCAATGCCTACCATGGGCAACTCAGGAACAACTCCAACAGTCACAGGACCAGAAACTAGGTCACACTTCAAATCCACTCTATACAGCGGAACTGACATATAACTGCCATCAACAGTCTGAATCAAGACTTTTGCATTTACTGCACTATCTGGTGGAAAAGTCATACCACCATCCACCATCAACGACTGAGAGGCCCCCGTATCCCGCAGGATGACTACTGGCTTACCTGCCTCACCAGAAGTACATGGGGTCACCTCACCATCAAACAAAAAGCTACGATAGCTCTCATCCACCTGCTTAGTCCTATCTTTGAATTTGGGAGATCGATTTTCAATGGCCTGTGCTTCACTGAACGGGACACTATTTTCGGGTAGGACACTTTTTGACATGACAAATCCCATGTCCTTCTTTGTTTTGTTTTGCAACTTCCAACACTGTGACTTCACATGCCCTGTCTTATTACAGTGAAAACATTTGATGACATTTGCACTTGTACTGGACCCTTTGTCAGATTGAGGCTTTGGTGCCGACAACATTCCTGAACCAGCATTCTGTTGGTTGCTCGACTGATTTTTGTCTCTCTTATTTCCAGAGAAATTTCTGAAAGGTGGTCTGTTTTCATGTCTGTGGGTCAGCTCATACTCATCAGCCATGAAGGCTGCTTTATGCAAACTTGTCACTTTGTGATCTTCCAGATGCAACCTCACACTGAAAGCAACACTCTTTTTGAATTCTTCCAAGAGAACAACCTCACGTAGGTTATCAAAGTCCTGACCCACTTTCAGGGAACTGTACCACCTATCGAACATCATTTCTTTTTTACGAGCAAACTCAACATGTGTCTGGCCTGGTTTGCGGTACGAATTTCTGAACTTATGTCTGTACGCTTCTGGCACCAACTCATAAGCATTCAACATTGCCTTCTTGACTGTAGCATAGTCACGTGATTGCTCTTCAGAGAGAGATGAGTACACATCGGCAGCTTTGCCGACAAACACACTTTGAAGGAGCAAGGGCCAAAATTCCTGTGGCCAGTTCAAACTGTTAGCCACCTTCTCAAATGACACAAAATATGCATCAACTCTGTTTTCTTCAAACTTTGGCACCAATCGAATGTTCTTGGCCAAATCAAATTCAGAGGGAGCCCTTTCACGATTTCCAACAGTCTGTTCATGAGCCATTTCCATCTCACGCAATTTCACCTGTTGCTCCACCTCAAATTTCTTCTGTTCCATTTCAAGTTTCTTCATTTCTAATCTCATCTTCTCTTTCTCCATTTCCATTTTAGCAAGCTCAAGCCGTGTTTGATCAGACATTTGGGCTTGATCTGAAGTGTCAATTTCTTCTTTGAGCTCCATGTGACTAGCTACTAAGTCAAGAATCTCTGCCTTTCTTACACCTTGTGGAACATCAACATTTAAATGCTGTGCAATAGCAGTCAAATCACATTTGCGTAACCTTTGCAAATCTTTGAGGGACAAATCTGTCCTCTGAACAAATGCCTGAACATCCATTGTACTGATTGACATTGTCACAATGTATACACACAATATACAATTGAACAGTCAACTCACTGCTATTTTGTCTGTACCAATATTCTGGATTCCGGAACGTTCCAAATTCTAAGTTTTGGCTTTAAATTCACTTCCCGGACAAGCCCCCAATTTTGTTACGACCAAAATCACTCTGAGAATGATCGCACAAAAGAAACAATCAACTAATGTTCAGGCGGTTTATTAACAGTGATATCGTGGGTACAGATTTGTAATCGGTTTTCACATCAGTACAATAATGATCAATAAAACAAGTATAAATCAGTAGTGGAATCACTTACACGTAGCTGATATCAGGTAATCCTTTAATTGAAAAGGTCCAAATGCAATGTTCGATGCACAAATGAATAATCCTTGACGTGCCGATGAATGATTCCTCCGACGTAACTCCAGAGGCACAGGTTGCATTAATCCACAGTATAAATCCGGGGTAAAATCCACGATGTAGGTCCACGGTATAATGTTCACAGCGAAACGTGTAGAATCCAAATGTTATGACGACCACGTCCAGTTGATGCGTTGAATGATGATTCACTTCATAATGTCCAGCAAGGAATCCAGCCCGTCACAGCTTTGCCGTAATAATGTCCGTTGACACTAAAATATGGAGTCTCTCTCCAATGTAGGCAAATTAATTCTCTGCAGGCAAAATGTCTCCCAGGCCTTATCTCCACAAACACAGTTTGTATAGCAGGTCAGCAGGTAACACAGGACTGACTATAACAAGTCGCTTCAGAGCCAGAAGTGACGTAACTCTCAGAGCAGAGGTGTTGGGTACTCTGCCTACTGCAGAATTTCTCCAGCTTATATACTATCCATTCACCCCTTTCTAGTACATTCTGTCATTTTCTCCAACCTGGGGCCACATACCTGAACATACTAGCAAGTCCAAATTCCAGGAATCCTGGATGACTCACTGTCTAACTATGTGCATAACATAATTGCCAAAATTAACTACCAATCACATTGGGCTACAGGGACAGTGCCTCACTCATCCAAATATGTACGCACTTCCCAGAATATTCTGGAATGGGTGAAATCATTCTAGATTGAGTGAGCTATAATGTATTTCCTGCCACATGCATACGTGTACTGTAGCTAAATTATATACCATGTAGAAAATTCTCAACTGATCTGGTCAGCCTGTATGTACTATATCTATATCATATAGAATGTTCTCCATTAATCTGGTCCACCTGTGTACATACACATTAAAACAACCATGCATACAGCCTTGATACATGTACATAACTACTTGTGTGTACATTTGTGACAGACTTGTTTGTTTTGTCTCACGATAAATGCCTGGTAAAAATATACCAATGATAATATTGACAAAAACTATAACACTAATGATAACTCAATAATTCTACATGTTTTTTTACGAAACACTTGTAATAACATGTACCTTCAATCAAATGATGTTTCCCTGTGATCTAACAAATCATCAATTCTAAGCTGCTTCTCATTCACGGTCTCAACCCAAATAGAAAACCTGTTATAAAATACTCTATAACTTACTTTATTTTGTGTCCGATTTTAGCAGTTTAATTGTCCGATTTTAACTTGATATTAAATTACATTTTGAAGCTTAGACTCCAAATGCCGTGTTCTACAAGAACCAGTGCGAACACCACATCCTGTAGTAGTCCCCACTGTCTCCAGTCATTTTGTTGTCTCTCAGTTAACTTTCCCCATAATGACCTCGTGTTTTCTCATCTTTTGTCTTTATCCTACAGCCAAATATCACTGAAATACACGGAATCACAAGCCCCAAATTTTCGTTCTTCATGATTTCTGATCCCGGCAAGGAGTATCAACTATGTGATCAAATTGAGGTAGTAATCGAAGCTCGGGATGTGAAAAACCAGCGAAAGCTGACGGGAGGGGACTACTTTCGTGTCCGACTATTCAACGACAAACTTAAGGCCGGTGCGTCAGCCGACCGTGATGTGGAGTACGTTGGCGATGGCCGATACAAGGTAAAGCGATATTAGTTGGTTTCAACTGTTTCAAAGTGGTAAACATTAATCATCCACAATAGATCTGCTTGTTTGCAAGTTACTGTACAAAATAAACAGAAATGCAGGGAATGATATTGATTAGGAGACAGGGAATTGAAAAGCTACTACTGACACGAAGAACAGCCGAACAGGTATACATTGACATTGACACTGTATTGCCTTATAGTCTATGTCTATCATGTCTATTACGTAACTACGTTTTTGCTCTGTGTGTATGCATTACATGAATGTACCGATATATATGATATGTGTGCATGCAAGCAAAACAAAACAAAAATAAATTAGTGTACTGCACGTTAACAAGATTTATTGACCTGATGGATCGTCAACGCTTTGATGATAGATGGTGCTTCTGTTCGAGTATGGATGGAAATATGATTGGGATACCCGACCCCTATCTATCTATCTATATTATCTGTCCATCTATCTATCTATCCATCTATATTATCTATTCATCTATTTATCTATCTATGTATCTATTTATCTATCTATCTATATATCTATTTATCTCTTTACAGGCATACTTCACTCTTCGTTGGGCCGGACAAGCATTCGTAAGGGTCATACTGGTACACTCTGCAGAGGCCGTCCGTTTCCTCCAAAAAGCTCAGGAGGACCTCCCAACAAGGTACGGCTACCTAGGCCGTTTCGAGCGCAACATCGATGGCAAACTGATCACAGAAGACACTCTCTGCAACATCATACCACCAGGAAACGTAAGCTCTCATCAAAGCTTTCATAATCATGATTTCTAAATTCTTACGAGTCACGACATGTGTCCATTCTGTTCATGGACCTATACTATATAGAATTGTATAGTAGTTCCATGATCTGTTCTTTGCTTTGCGACAAATTGATAACGACAGTCACAATCTTATTATACATTGCAGTGGTAGGCCTTTACATACATAGTATATCAACCATATGGCCTTTCATTGGATGTAGAGAGTGAGTGGTACAGTTCCTTGCAAAGTTCTGACGGTCTAATAGGAGAAAATGTCGCTTCTAATTGATACAGTCGTGATTTCTCAACTATAATTTTTTTTTTTTACATATTTCTAAAAATTCATTTGAACGTCATCATTGAATATATATATATATATATATATATATATATATATATATATATATGTCACCGACGGGACAAATAGGTGTTCACTCGGTATTTAAGTCAATACAAAAGAAATATAAATATCAAAGTGGGAGAGCAATTTTCTAAATCCGTTGTTCAAATAAGAAGACTGGGGGAGAAAGAACGACGCATTATTAGCAATTCTTTTAAATTGAACATTAAATTTATTTTTTTTTTAAAGAAATTCTGAATAACAATTACAAAATAAATATCTTGGAATACAAGAATACAAAGAATGAAATTAAAATTTAAACTTAAAACAACGCAACACTGTGTTCAAGGTAGAGAGCTAAACCATCTCCATCGTGATCCAGGCTGTGTACATCAGAAGAAACAAAATGATACAGCAATAGTTTAGCGAATATCTCATCATATAAGAGACAGATCCACGTCTCAACGAAAGTAACAACTATTCTGTTAATAATAATGATAACAATTGTGATAAGAAGAATACACGATAAGATAATCATGATAATGAGAGAGGAAATAAGATGAAGTACAAAAAAAAAGAAGAAGAAGAAGTAGAAGAAGACGAAGAAGAAAAAGAGGGAGAAGAAGATAGCGATGAAGTAAAATAATACTTTCACTTATTTTAACAAAAGAAATCAATAATAATATGGAGGACATTGATTATTACAATGAAACACCTTATGGTACAGCTGGTATTACTTCTATGAATACATTCATACGAAAATTATTATTGACCTGCATGAAATACATTTTCATTTGAACTCTAAAAACCAAGCTTTAAATATTATCTTCACTATTCAAAACCTAACGTAATAGTGTGTCGATAATAAGATACATCTAACAAGAAATGAGGAAATACACCAATGAAAGCAAAGACCTGCAAAACCTCGCACATCAGGTGACAAACTATTGGCGGCCTTTGCAAAACAAGGGTACAAACATTCATAAAAACATATTGGATATAATCCTCGCCAACGTAGTATCGTATTAAAAATATTTACAATTTACAAAGGTTATAATTACCGTTAACCCTATAAAGCCCAAGGGGGGCACATTGTGCCCCCCCCCCCCCCCACCAGATTTTCATTCGCCACTCCTTCGCCCTTAATCCAATCTTAACCAAATTTGGTGAATTTTCCTAAAATCTTATTCCGAACATTTTGATATATAATTTAGCTATATTTGATATTGCTGGTTGCCATGGCAACCATAAACTGACAACCATGTCAGTCAGATTTTGCGTATTTTTCTGTTCCAATTCCAATTAACAATATTTTAATGTATGAAATAGGCATTTCTTGGCTGAAATTTGCTGAAGAAGCAAAATGTGAAGTAATTATGGCCCTGAAATGTTTTTCCTATTATTTCCTTTGTTTTTCTATGACAACGGCATAAAACAATAGAGATACTTGAAAATAACAGTATTTTCCAAAGATTGCTGTTCTATTTTTTGTCATTTTGATTCATTCACCCGCATTATACCTCTAATATCATTTGTTTATCACATTATCAATCTGCAAACCTAAAATTCCAATATTATGGGAATATGAAATATGATAACTATGCATGTACCTATCCCAAACAATACATCACAGGTCTCATAATGTATTTCTTTATTCTGTTATGAATAGCGCCCCCATGTGGTGACCTTGAGAAATTTCAACCATAACAAAAAATGAGCTTTGACTTACACATCATTTGTGGCAGATATGAAAAATATTGGTCCATGATCAGACATATAAACTGGGGATAAAGAAATTGTACAGAAAAATCATGTTTTTAGCATATTTCCTATGTATTTCTTTATATTTTGGTGAATGGCGCCCTCTATGGGTGACCTTGAAAAATTCAAGTATGCGGTCATGTAGAGTATGAGTTGCTCTACCCATGTGCCAAATATGACGATGAAACATCAAACAATAACAAATCTATATAGGGGGGGGGGCACAATGTGCCCCCCCCCCCCCTTGGGCCTGGGAAGAGTCAAAATAGCTTGGGCTTTATAGGGTTAAAACAGGAGACAGACAACAAAGTCCTTCTGACAAACTCCGTGATGGCGAGAGTATGCCTCAGCCACCTGCAAAACATATCCATTTCATCATTACTCACTGTCAAGTAGATGACATGCAAATAATGCAATGTAAACAGAATTAAATTTCATTACACAACATAATTATTCTAATTCGATCGTTGTTAACATAATAATAACAGTATTGTTGACGTCATAATAACACCATTATGTCGTCATATTCCCATCCAGGGTAGCAAGCAAAGACGCTTAACTAATAAGACACGAAAGTGCGCGCTAATCCTGTACAAAACAAATGGACAGCGCGCGGTCTTCAAGCGTATACGCACATCACCTGAGACGCGCTGCCTTGACGCTTGATAAACAACAGCAGCGCGGCTTCAGGGTCAGCGCGTCTCAGGTGATGTGTGCCTTTGCCTGAGACGCGCTGTCTTTGAAGATGTTGTTGTTTATCAAGCGTTTTGATTGTGAGATCATGTCGTTGCCAAATGTTTACCTCCACGAAATAATCCTTATTACTCTAAAATCTCGTTCTTCAAAATAATCCCCTTAATCGAAAAAAAGCTACGACTATAATTTTTAAATCTTTTTAAGATAATAAAGATACCACTACCTTTGGAAATGAATGATGTTCCTAGGTGTACTGAGTTTGTACTTACCTCTCTTTTGTATCGTCATGTAGGGTAGCCATTTTGTGTCCATTGTTATCGCGCGCCTTCGTATCTTATTATCTCTACTATCTTTGGTAGCAAGCAGGGGTACGCGCGTGCGCCTACAAGGATGCGCGCATCAAGAAAGCACTACCCCGCGCGTGCCCCAAAAGTAAGCCACATAGCGCATTTGGACACCGGCGGCACACCGCACACGAAAATGGCAAAATCAAAATCCACAAATTTCTTATTCTTTGCGTTAGATGAATCTACATTTACAACAATTCAATCCTTCGCATTGACAATGCAACATCAAATAAATCATATCATCAGAGAGGCAGGAAAGATCTGAACAAGATGCACCTACTCAAAGAATGTCAACGAAATTCTTTATCTTACATTAACTGGCACACATTAGCTTTGTAAATGAATTCATTACGGCTAGAATTCGACAAAGTGTAATCTATCAATATTCAATGACTCTCCTTTACGTCAGCATCAGAGTGCCTAATAAATTTCAATGAAATTACTTCAAATAACTCTGTATATAATCAATATTTGCATACATTGTCACACAATGAATAAAATGATATTTACTTAACATTTGTTCAAACCTACCGATATTAACTGGTGTTAAATGTGATTTAATTATCCACAAAACAAACGAGAGTGCGGGGTGTCCGGTAACGTTGGACTCGGATCAGCTCAGTGGATGGAATCGTTCTTTTGTTATGATTTCTTCCATAACAACAACAAACAACTGCGCATGCTCATTAACAAAAATACACAGAAATAAGCAGTAGTAAAGGGGGCATACGTGTTGAAATATTTTGTATCATAACATATATATATATATATATATATATATATATATATATATTCATATTCAAATAAAAAAAGGACAAAATTCTGCTGAATTTTCAATGATTGTAGAAGTACTGGAATATTCACTTTCATTTTTTATTTCACATTATGCGTATATGGCTTAGCGGCTCCGTTCACTCTCACAATCGACAGTGATCTTTTTTCCTCCTATTTTCCAACCATGTTATCTTTTCTTCTTCATCTCTTTGTCTTTTCTTTCCTGTTCTATTCTCTGCATGACAGTGACCTAGTGTTTGGATTTTTCTGGGTGTTTGTCTAGAGCTAGTTAGGTTTTTATTCCTGTAATTCATTTAATAAATTTAGTTTCTTGTACAAAGTAGAAGATCAATGTTATTGATGTATAATTGTGTTACTTTGTTTTGGGGGAATGCACCCTACAAGCATTGCTTCTTCAGCATTCCTCCCCATCTCCTGCATTTTCTAAACTTCAGAATGATCTTTGTGCTTTTTTGACCTTGTCATTTGTTTATCCATAAATTTCATTTATCATATTTAGTAATGTTGACACATATATGTATTTATGCTTTATGTGAAAAAAAAAATGTATTTACAAGTTCTGTTGGAGATGAAAAAAAAAATGAATGAATGAATAATGATGGACCACCGATTCAAGATAGCGATATGAAAAGATTAACAAAGTAGTAACATGTGCGTTGGATGTTGGCCTTCCGTGTATACTCTAAGCTTTTGTCCACTCAGACAAAATACATTGTCACTGATATTACGTAATAGAATAAGTATATATCAAAATGCACCTATAATTCACCTAATTCACGACTCTGCACACTGAGCCTCTAACGTTGCTTTTTTCTTCCTTCCCCACTTAAAAGAAACCAAAACCCATAGAGAAAGTTGGATTGAGTGAAATCAGCAACATTAGTAGAACACATCAGTGAAAGTTTGAAGAAAATCGGACAATCGATGCAAAAGTTATAACTTTTAAAGTTTTGGTGTTAGAACCGCTGGATGAGGAGACTGCTAGCTTATGACGTTATGTGTTGACAATAATAAGGAAAATTTAAAGGGAATTCCACAAAAATTCATTATTCATGAAAATTACACATTCCATCAACTTCAAACAGACATATTGTATATTATATAAGAGTAGCAATATTACCTCCGCCAAGGGAGGAGGTTATGTTTTCGTTACCGTCGGTTTGTTTGTTCGTTCGTTCGTTAGTTACTAGTAGTTAGTTAGTTTGTCCGTGTGCAAAATAACTCAAGAAGTATTCAACGGATTGGGATGAAACTTGCATGAAAGGTTGAGAATGACACAAGTAACAAACGATTAACTTTTGGTAATGATCCAAGAATTTTGGGAGAATTTATGAAGTATTTTTGACATTTTGGCAGGTAGGGTCAATGACAATGACAATGACAATGACAATGACAATGACAATGGTTTTTTTATTTTCTCATGTCACCCAACGTCAGGGTATTGAAGAAAATCAAAAATAAACACCGTAACAGATAAAATCAGTTAATTAATACATTAATACATTGTAAATTACATATATATACAGAAAATTGCATATTTACAAAATATACAAAATATACAGAATGGTGCAGGACCCAGAAGAGAGAAAGAGAGTGAGAGAGAGAGAGAGAGAGAGAAGGAAAGAGAGAAGGAAGACAAGAACTTGGAAGTTCAGGCTGCGCGTATTTGAGGTTTGCCTGCGCGCACTAAAGTTCGTGTTCTAGTTTCTGCTGGGGCGATGCGCGCCGTGCAGCTGAGGGTTTATGACGTAACAAAGGCTTCTATTTTGGGAAATCGGGCAATTTTTCAGTGGGTGGAAATCACTGATCTCTATGGAAGAGCAAGATCATCGGTGGAAAGTAATTGCTTGGCGGAGGTCTGCGCTCTCGGAGTGCTTTTCTACTTTGTTCGTTTGTTAGTTTGTCTGTGTGCAAAATAACTCAAAACGTAGCAAACGGATTGGGATAAAACTTGCAGGAAAGGTTGAGAATGACACAAGTAACAAACGATTAACTTTTGGGAGTGATACAAAAAGTTTTGGGGAATTTATGAAGGATTTTTGATATTTTGGCAGGTAGGGTCAATGAACTTGGGAGTTCGGGCTGCGCGTATTTGAGGTTTGCATGCGCGCACTAAATTGTGCTGCATCATCAGATTTAGTCCAGTTCCTTGATAATCTTGAGGTTGATACTTTTGACCCTCTGCTCTCTGACAACCATAATCCAATTATTTTAAAGTTTGTGGACCTGAGCAATCGCAAAAAGGTAACTCATGAAAATTTTGTTCAGACGTTGAAAACTTTGAAAGTGAAATGGAAGAAAGATGAAGGGAATGAATTTTTTAATAATATTGAGAGCAATGCAGTTGACTTATTGCTCTCAGAAGTAAACAGAATGGAGGGTCAAAATGTTAACCAAAATTCTGTTGATAATATTGCTCATTCCATCAAAGATATTTATCTTGATGCAGCCCATAAAAGTGGTATGATAAAATCTTACTCCATAATCCGTTATTCCAAACAGAATAACTACAAAAATAAAAGGAATTCAAAACCATGGTTTGATGAAATTTGTGCAAAACAACGTGCTCAATATTTTCGCTTGAAAAACCTAGTTAAATCGGAAAATTCAATCAGTATTCGCAATGCACTCACAAAAGCCAAGAAAATGTAAAAAAAAAAAAAAAAAAAAAAAAAACTCTTCGTTCTGCCCAAAAACAATTTGATACGAAATTCTTGAATGATCTTAGGGGACTTAAAAAGAAACAGCCTCAAGCGTATTGGGATGTTATAAATTTCTCAAGCGGAACGAAAGCTCAGACAATTCCAATCGATACTGAGACGCTCGAAAAACATTTTCGTGACTTAAGTCAATCTAAGAATACTAATTTAACTGGATATATCAACGCTGAATATAAGAACATTTCCTCAACCAACCATGCATTGAATTGTCCCATTGCCAGTGAAAAAGTTATCAAGCAAATTAAACGTCTAAAAAATGGAAAAGCTCACGGTGAAGATATGATTTTGAATGAATTTTTAAAACTGAGTACAACTTCTTTATTGGAAATTATTGTCAAACTATTTAATATTGTATTAGAAAGTGGTATTGTCCCAACGGCATGGACAACAGGCCTTATTCGTCCACTTTATAAGAAAAAAGGAAATGCCAATGATCCGAATAATTACAGAGGTATTACTCGACTAAGCTGTTTTGGAAAATTATTTTCCGCTGTTCTGAATGAGAGATTGACCTCTTACCTTGAAGATAATGAATTATTCGGTGATGAACAAGCTGGATTCCGTGATGGTTATTCTACCCTAGACCACATATTCGTACTTCACTCATTGATTATTTACACTTATATAAGAAAAAGAGAGTGTATTGTGCTTTTATTGATTATAAGAAGGCATTCAATTTGGTTGACAGATCCTCTCTTTGGTGCAAATTGTTGGAACACAATATTGATGGTAATTTCTTTAAAGTAATCAATCATATGTACAAGCAGGCTAAATCATGTGTATTAACTGGATCTGGAAAATCAAATTTGTTTGAATGCAACATTGGAGTACGTCAGGGAGAAAATTTATCACCTATGTTATTCGCCCTATTCTTAAATGACTTTAATTGCTAATTCTGAAAATGAACTACAAAATGCTCTCAATGCATTATCAGAATATTGTAAAAAATTGTACCTCCAAGTGAACACGAGTAAAACAAAAGTTTTCATATTTTCTCGTGGAAAAGTACGGAACATTTCCATTTTTAAATTTAATGGTGATATCGTAGAAGTTGTTGATGAATACGTGTATCTTGGCACCACCTTTAATTACAATAATAAGTTCCGTAAGACACAATCCCAACAACTCAATCAAGCGAGAAGGGCAATGTATGGCCTTTATCAAAAACGTATCATTTACGTTTGCCTATTGACATTCTTCTATATAGAATTATTTGATCAATTAGTATTACCACACTCTAAAAACAGATTGGGTGGAATAACCCACTGGCGTAGCCGGGGGGGGGGGGGGGGGGGCGATGGGGGCGGTCGCCCCCCCTAAGATTTGGACCGGGGATTTGGGAGGCGGAAAAAAAAAATGCGTGTATACTGTTTGCATGCACATGAAGCGGGTCTCCTTTGCAACCTTTCATCAAATAAGATATTTTTTTGAATATTTCACTCAAAGTGTGCACCAGATCGTTGAATTTCAATTCAAAATATGCAAAATTTCTCGTGCTTGGGAGGGGGTATCCCCCTCCCAAACCCTCCCCCTCTGTGCCTCTTTCCCTAGCTTAGTACACTTTTTAGATTTACACACACAAAAAAAAAATATGAATAATTCTGAGTGCACATGCAAGACTTATCACTTATATTCCGAAAACTCAAGGTTCCCTCATGTATAAGGGGAATTTCCCCTTTTAATCGACCCTTTCCTCCCTCAGCCCCCCCCCCCCCATCAGTTTTTTTTTTTTTTTTTTTTGTGATTTCCCAAATGTTGATTCCATCAATTATGCGTATACGAGATATCTCAATTTCAGGCAAAAGCTCCATCGGAAGGGAAGGGTGGAGATAACACTCGCCCACGCCTTCTCCCTGCTCGCCCGCCCCTCCCCCCCCCCCCTTCCGCCATGCATAGAAGTAGACTGTGGCTATACCCAGATCGCTTTATTTCAATTCTAAAAACGCAAAAGCTCCGCGAGCGGGAGGGGGAATCCCCCTTCCCCTAAGCTCTACCTCACTAGACTTTATACATACACACAGATGGTGCACATTCGGAATAAGAGCTAAATTCCGTGATTTTAACACTTCGATGAAAAAGTATAATATTGCACCAAAAATTTGCACCAGATCGCTGAATTTCAGGTCTGAAAACGCAAAAACACCTTCGTGTGGGAGGGGATATGCCCCTATCTACACCCTCGTGTGCATGCTTTTTCTGTTTGATTGCTGAACTGCAGACAGCGTTCATGATATTCAGTGTAAGAATTAATACAAGAAGATTATTTAAATGATATACCATTTTATAGGCAAATTGTTCAATAATAATCTACGCTAAAATATACTGCAACCTTAAACAAGTGGGACTGTTTCAACTCGTTGAAACACGCAAAAACATGCATCAAATTGCACCATTTGCAACATCAAAATGCAAAAAGTTCTCACCGTGGGAGGGGGGAACCCCCCCCTCCCACACCCTCCCCTCCCCCTTCGCTCGCTCCGCTCGCTCGGGTTCAGTCGCGTTCATAATATTCAGTGAAAAGAATTAACACAAGAAGTGTATTTAAATTGTACCATTTGATAGGCAAATTATTGTTCAATAATAATCTACATCAAAATATACTGCTACCTTAAACAAGTGGGACTGTTTCTCGTCGATAAAACGCGCAATAACATGCATCAAATTGCACCATTTACAGCATCAAAATGCAAAAAGTTCTTACCGTGGGAGGGGGGACACCCCCCTCCCACACCCTCCCCCCTCGCTCGCTCCGCTCGCTCGGGTTCAGTCGCGTTCATGATATTCAGTGAAAAGAATTAATATTGAGAAGTGTGTTTAAATGATACCATTTTATAGGCAAATTGTTCAATAATAATCTACACTAAAATATACTGCTACCATAAACAAGTAGGACTGTTTCACGTCGATAAAACGAGCAAAAACATGCATCAAATTGCACCATTTACAACATCAAAATGCAAAAAGTTCTTACCGTGGGAGGGGGGACACCCCCCTCCCACACCCTCCCCTCCCTATTGCACCAAAAATTTGCACCAGATCGCTGAATTTCAGGTCTGAAAACGCAAAAACACCTTCGTGTGGGAGGGGATATGCCCCTATCTACACCCTCGTGTGCATGCTTTTTCTGTTTGATTGCTGAACTGCAGACAGCGTTCATGATATTCAGTGTAAAAATTAATGCAAGAAGATTATTTAAATGATATACCATTTTATAGGCAAATTGTTCAATAATAATCTACGCTAAAATATACTGCAACCTTAAACAAGTGGGACTGTTTCAACTCGTTGAAACACGCAAAAACATGCATCAAATTGCACCATTTGCAACATCAAAATGCAAAAAGTTCTCACCGTGGGAGGGGGGACACCCCCCTCCCACCCCCTTCGCTCGCTCCGCTCGCTCGGGTTCAGTCGCGTTCATAATATTTAGTGAAAAGAATTAACACAAGAAGTGTATTTAAAGTGTACCATTTGATAGGCAAATTGTTCAATAATAATCTACATCAAAATATACTGCTACCTTAAACAAGTGGGACTGTTTCTCGTCGATAAAACGCGCAATAACATGCATCAAATTGCACCATTTACAACATCAAAATGCAAAAAAGTTCTTACCGTGAGGGGGGACACCCCCCTCCCACACCCTCCCCTCCCCCCTCTCTCGCTCCGCTCGCTCACGGTTCAGTCGCGTTCATGATATTCAGTGAAAAGAATTAACACAAGAAGTGTATTTAAATTGTACCATTTGATAGGCAAATTGTTCAATAATAATCTACATCAAAATATACTGCTACCTTAAACAAGTGGGACTGTTTCTCGTCGATAAAACGCGCAAAACATGCATCAAATTGCACCATTTACAACATCAAAATGCAGAAAGTTCTTACCGTGTGAGGGGGGACACCCCCCTCCCACACCCTACCCCTCGCTCGCTCCGCTCGCTCGGGTTCAGTCGCGTTCATGATATTCAGTGAAAAGAATTAATATTGAGAAGTGTGTTTAAATGATACCATTAATTTTATAGGCAAATTGTTCAATAATAATCTACACTAAAATATACTGCTACCTTAAACAAGTGGGACTGTTTCTCGTCGATAAAACGCGCAAAACATGCATCAAATTGCACCATTTACAACATCAAAATGCAAAAAGTTCTTCCCGTGGGAGGGGGGACACCCACCTCCCACACCCTTATTATGATATGATATGTTTAACCATTTTTGAATAGTAGCGTCTTATTTTCACAACTTTCTTACAATTTTCTGTAAGAAAATCGAAGTAGATCAAGTATGAAGCATCTTTTGATATCGCGCTCGTATAGGTTATTTAGGAATGGCCGACCGCGTGGGTCCAGTGACCCACTTCCCCACTTCCCGCGAGACAAAGTTTTATACAAAACTTACTGATAGTGTTTGTTGTTGTTGTTGTTGTTGTTTTACTGTGAGATGGATAAACCGGCCTTATATGGTTAAACTATTTAAAACAAACTCTGCAAAACAACAGAAAATGTCGCTTACAACTAAAAATAATAATAATAATAAAGAAATAAGATTACTGCATGACTTTCAGCGCGGCAACCAATGTGGATTGGTTACAGGCCCTAGCTAGCCTAACCGATTACATTGGTTACTGGTTGACCAACGAATTGGTTAGTTTATAACCAATATAATGGCTGAAACAACCAATATCGGGTTAACCAATGAGATTGGTTGATTTTTTTAACCAATCTGTTTTTAGGGTGCAATTTTGCCTTATGGAAGCGAAATTTGGGGGTTTGATATCGTTAATGATATCGAAATATTTCATATGAAATTTTGTAAACAAATATTACACGTTCGAAAAAATAATGTAAATTGTATGATTCTAGGCGAGCTAGGAAGGCTGAAATTAGAAAAATACATTGAAAGTAGAATGATAAACTTTTGGTGCAATCTTGTACATAGTGGACAAAGTAAACTATCTGGTAAAATCTACTTGACACTGAAATTACATTTTGAACGAAATATCTATCGCTCACCATGGCTCATGAAAATACACACGACGCTTAATAATATATGCATGAAGAACCTGCGGAACACGTGTGAAACTAAGTCGTGAGTGGATCAAAGCATCGGTAGAGCGCCGACTCGTTGATATACACAAACAAAATTTGTCGTCCACTATCTTTGATAATTCACAAACCAAGACTTATCGTATATTCAAACAATCACTAAATTCTGATATTGAGAATTATTTGATTGAACTCCCGAAGAGAGATAGAAGTCTAGTCTTTGTGATTATGAATACACTGGGTGACGAATTTCATTACCTATTTGAATGCCCTGTTTTCGACAACGATAGGCAATTATATCTTTAAAAGTATTTTGTTACTAGACCCAATACGTTGAAAATGGAACAAATGTTTAACTCCTGCAATCCCAGAACACGTTCTAATTTAGTTAAGTTTTGTCATAAAATAATGATTTTCTTCAAGAACTCATAGAAAACTTATGGTAAACATTGAATTATTGCTATAATGTTAATTTCCTGTCTGATTTGTCATTTTTGAATACGTATCAATTTTCCGCATTATATCATCATTTACTGGTGCCAACCAGGACCATCCCTGTTTTTGCATTGTTTTATTATTTTTTTCTGGTACAGTTATGTTACAGATTTAGTTATTTGGTTATTTGGTTTATTGCATAACGTTATACGATTTTTCCCCCACTAAATTTATGTACCTTCATTGTACTTTTTCATTTTTTTTTTTTTTGTCGATATGTAATCTCAAATGTATAATTTACATGGTTATCTCCAATACCCTGATTGGGTGACATGAGATAAATAAAATTGTCATTGTCATTGTCACTGTCATTGTCATTGTCATTGCTAGGGTGAGGCGCGCCGTGCACCTGAGGGTTTATGACGTAACAAAGGCTTCTATATTGGGAAATCGAGCGACTTTCAGCACACAGTGGGTGATTTCAAGTTCGGTGCTAGTGCTAGTGCTATAAGTGCTAGCCGCCAAATAACAGCGTTAAATCGAGCTCCAACACCGACGGTCCGATTAACGAGGCAATACCGATCAAAATTACCGATCACCAGCATTAGGCACTAGGTGTTGGAATCACAGCACCGCGAGCTCCGCGGGAATTGCGCGACGAAAAAAAAAAAAAAAAAAAAAAAAAAAAAAAACGATGGCGCGTGATTACAGTCAAATATTAAAAGATGTAGCCAAAACTGCTTAGTTTAAGACATATAGTAAGGAAGACGGATTAAAATGCCACAAATTTCATCCATTCCCCAAAATACAACTATTTTAATTTTGCTCCCAGGCTCAGATTTAAATAGCCATGTCTGGAGTGTTCGTGTACGTTACGTGGGCAACCACTGCATTAGCATAGACTTTGAACGTAAAACGTGCATCTATACTACGGAAGTGAATACGGGTCTCGCACGGCAACGCTATTGCCAGCACCGAACTTGAAATGATGAAAATGATAATCCCTAGGGGCTAGTGTTAGTCAATGAGGAAAGAGCACGTAAATCGCTAACACAAACGGCGGAGCTCGGTTCAGCAAACGGCATTCAACACCGAGCCCAGCACAAACTACCGGAAATACGTCATAATTTCGAGGTCAACTCCCAACACCGACGTGATTTCAAGTTCAGTTTTATCGCCGGTGCTAGTGCTGAGATAGCACTAGCACTAGCACTAGCACCGAACTTGAAATCACCCAATGCATGCTATAAGTACATTTGTACGTATGGGTAGAAATCACTGATATCTCTCGTGGAAGAACAAGATTAGTGTTGGAAAATGAGCTGCATGCTTGGCGGAGGTCTGCTCTCTCGGAGTGCTTTTCTAGTTCCCCCTGCTTCCTGAAAGCTGTTAGTCAAGTGCTCTTTCATTGTGCTCAAAGAGTGAATCATTGATGATTTTCAGACTTTTACATTTGAACAACTATAAGTTACTTAAACTGAGTACGGAGTTTCAGAATTTATAGTCAAATTCAAATTCAAATTCAAACTTTATTTTCACTTAAAAAAAAAAAAAACAGAATGTACAAGAAACAATATGATAAATTTGACATGCGAGTCGTTTATAATATACATAGCCAGACAGGGATAACAACATGTTCATGCAGTGTCATGTCTACATGTTCAGTGCAAAAAGAAACATACACTCTATACACTCTGCGAAAAAAAAAATGGAGGCACCCACTCAAAAGACTCAAATGACACATTCCATCAACTTCAACGTGATCGTGAGGCAGACGCGCTACCGACTGAGCCAGCTCAACTAACAGTTGAGGCTCAAGGAAGCAGAACAAGGAAGCTGGCCGCTTCCCAAACTCACTGAAAATCGCAAAAGTGATTCCCATCCATAAAAAAGACGATCACACACAACTAAAAAATTACCACCCAATATCCCTTCTCCCAAGCATATCAAAAATTCTAGAGAAAATTGTTTATCAAAGACTATTTTCTTTTTTTAAATGAAAATGAAATTCTTATTCCGAATCAATTCGGATTTAAGAAAAATCACTCTACAGATTACGCTATTTCTCAATTTTGTGATAAAATAATTGAAGCTTTTATTAATAAGGAATATATTGTTGGAGTTTTTATGGACCTGAGTAAGGCATTTGATACTATTGATCAAAAAATTCTTATTCGCAAATTAAAATATTATGGAATTCGAGGAATACCTCTGCTATGGTTCACCGATTATTTATCTAACCGTGAGCAATATGTTGATTTTGATTCATCTTCCTCCAGGAGATTAAAAGTCAATTTTGGAGTACCACAAGGGTCTATCTTAGGCGCTCTGTTATTTCTTATCTATGTTAATGATATAATTAATGTTTCACCAATATTAACTTACATTTTGTTTGCAGATGATACAAGTATATTTTATTCACATAAAGATCCACAAATACTTATCCGCACACTTAATTTTGAATTATGTAAAGTTTCTTCTCGGTTCAAATGCAATAAATTATCTTTAAATATTGATGAAACTAGTTTTATATATTTCAAAAATGTTCATTCTTCTGATATTGAATGTAATTTATATATTGATTGGTTACCCCTTGTAGAAAAAAAAAAGTCTACTAAATTTCTTGGTGTAAACATTGATGCTTATCTTACCTGGAATGAACATGTAAATAATATAAGTAATATTGTATCGAGAAACATCGGTATATTGTTCAAACTGAAAGATCTTTTGATAGAAAAGTCTCTTTTCATTTTATATAATGCACTGATTTTACCATACATCACATATTGCAATATGGTATGGTCAAATTCTAACAAAACAAAAATTCAATCAGTTCACCTTCTCCAAAAAAGAACACTCCGCATTTGCCACAACGCACATTATCTTGCAAACTATGAACCATTATTCTCTAAATTGAAAACTCTGAAAATCAACGATATTCATACATTACAATGCGCAATATTCATGTACAAATACAAATCCAACACCCTCCCTTCCTCGTTCCACAACCTATTCACTGTGAACTCCAGCGTCCATGCTTACCAAACTCGACATTCCAAAGATTATCACCTCCACAATCCCAAGTTAATGATAGCTCATAAGTCAATTAGACACCATGGACCTGACGTTTGGAATAATCTCCCTGAGCAAATCAAGACAACCACTAAATATCTTTTATCGAAATATAATGATGTAGGAGTGAAAACAAGTTTTGGGGATTTTATGTTCACTCATAAACAGTTTATATATAGTCAGTTTAGTAATTTGCTGCACATCAAAATTGTTGATATTTTATACAGAAGTATGTAGCAGACATACATGTGACACAAAGATACACCAGAAGCAACTCTATCAGGTATATATGCCCAAACATTGAATTAACAAAATTGTATTTCATCGCATGCACAGCTCAGCACAGCACAGCACAGCACAGCACAGCACAGCACAACACAGCACAGCACAACACTCACCTCAGCACAGTATTATACTAAAGAAATGCCTATTAATAACAAATAAACGATAACTATTTTGAATTTTCCCTTTATTTTTGACTTCATAAACTACTAGGATATTTTGGATTTGACTCTTGATTATATTTTGTAGACACGTTCGTCATACAGATATGTAAATCGATTTTAAGTCTAGAATTTTACCCCGAGGTCTCGATCCATGTCAAGCTGCTGCTTATGATCGCGGTCTCCTGCTTTGCTGTTATTATGATAACCAAAAATGTTTAATTTTAAAAATCAATTTATTCAAATCCCCCTCTGTGAAATTCTTTATCTGAAATTCGTTCATTGGAACGACATGATATACTCTGAATGAATAATCAATTATTATTTACATAATCTACAACTGTTGATTCAACGATTCGCCTCTGAACATTTTTTTTTTTTTGTGAATGATATGCTACACGTCTTATACATCGAATACTGTCATGTTCATAGTGTGTGTGTATATATATGTACTTTGAATTAATTTGTAAGACAGTATGCTTGCTTATGTGTCGAGTAATGTTAATTTCTAAATATGTGTATTCTTTTGTTATGTGTGATTTGGAAAAAGGCAGAAATCAAATCAAATCAAATCAATTCAAACAAAAGAACAAGGCATGCATAGATTCTTCACAGCAGGTGGTACTGTAATGGAATTATTATCT